>NC_136517.1:19690862-19703362 GCF_053919585.1 Euprymna scolopes
CAGCACGCCGCCTAAAATTGGAAACTCAAATCGGTTACCACTGATTACTATCTGCCTATAAAAATGCATGGTCAGCTCATTTTAAATATCTTTATAAATATATATAAAAAAATAATCAATAAACCCTTTCATTCTCTGATACGCTCCGAAGTTAATAAAAAATGTTTCAACTTAAAAAGAAAGAAATTGAATCGCATTTTTCTTTCTTCTATTAATAAAATATTTTTGCATCTTTAACGTGTTCTAAAAACAGTTTCATCTGTTTATTCTAAGTTTTTAAATATCTTTATAATTAGTCAGAGTTGTGTTTTCCGTGATATAAGCGTTGTTTAAATTTTAAAATAATATACTTATGAAACACGTTTACAAGCCAAATTACAACGCAATATTATGAAAAATAAACAAATATTTATTAGTCTACAATTAATATTTCGGCGATAGACGCCATCCTTAGAATTTTATACACTTTTTCCTCGCCACACGTGTTTATTTCTTGATAACGGTTAATGATCCAAAAAAGAATCTTTTCTGGGGTTTAGTCGATTAAAAAACATAAACCGTTACATAATATATTATTTAAGCATGTACTTTGTTTCTATGTGTCTAATACTAAATTTTGTGGGTGTTTATTTCAGCACGGCCCGTAGAAGTTTTTCTTAAACATTTATTAACCTTTCTGCATATTTGCATACAAGTAAATACACAAACACGGCATAATTACGTTTGGCGCACCGGTTCCCGTCAGATCACCGAAGTTAAGCAACGATGAGCCTGGCCAGTAATAAAATGGGTGACCAGGTGCTGTATGTGCTCTCCGTTTATCTCGGCATTGTTTCCAGTTGTGCTGGACTTCTCGTCACAACTGGACTCAAGCAGTGCCGATTCAGGAGAGGTGTGGTTGGTGATTGCGCAACCCTTGCTTCACATTTACACGCGCAGCTTCCCCTACAGGGGGCATCTTTGTCTTTTGAGACTGAACGGAGGCATCGACATACACAAATGATACGGTAAAAATTTAAATAAACTTGAAAAAATATATATAAAAAATAGCTTGTTTCGTAAGCTGCAAAAGTACTGAACAAATATAAACACGAAATTGTAATCGTTCTAAAAAAAGAAAGAATATTCATTTTTAAGGGGTAGCAGTACAGACCCTTCCCTAATTACTCCCAGATTGTAATCATGTACTAAAGCAGGAACAAATGCACTCTGGATGATTTTAAAAATATCCCCAGCCCCTAAAAACCCCCCACTCCTACACCGATCACGCACAAAATAAAATTTCTCCCAACATTAGTAAAATAAAATTAGATTTAATTTTTACGATAGTTTTGTTTATATTCTCTTCTATTCTTCTTCTATATAAATAAAATGAACTCATCCCATCCCCCGACTTTTACCTTAATAGGATTAAAAATCATGACATTACATGCAAATGTCATGCGTACAAACTGTAGCACATTATCTAAGGTGTGCTATAGGCCTATTACCTCTACAGTTCCTCGGCAATCGTACATTCCTATATTTTTTCCGGTGAGAGTCCACTGCCAAAATCGGTTAGATTCAATGGAAGTTGCAGCATCTTTTCTCTCTATTAGATTCCTCCTTTCCCCGCTCCCCATTTACACCGTAGCGGATGCGTTCACAAGGAACAGTACGAGGAAACACCGGTTTGGAATCGTACAAGGTTATTTATGCCGCTTTTTGTTTTTTAATCTTTTTCCCTGATTTATGCTTTCTGTTTTCCCATAATATGATAAAAATAACGCGAAAACGCGATTATTATTGTTTTCATTTTGCTTTTTTTTTGTTAGTGTAAGGTCCAACCTGCGGGACTAACCGGTTTTTTACTCCCGGTTTTACACAAGAATTAGTTCTTTACTGTTTATCATTACAACACAACGATGTCGTGAATTCACTTGCATTACACTTAAATTAAAATTAAAACAAATAAATTCATTTACATTTCGAGAAAACAAAAAAAAAATCGAGTGTGATACGGGATTACTGAAACGAAACCAAAACAAGCTTCACTGCGGAATTGATATTTGACTTAATTCACTTTTTATTTAAATCATCACGTTTTTTGCGCTTACACCGTAATGATTTGAGTTCTAGCCCCCCCTCACACTTTTTTGGGGGGGTTTTCAAACACCCGGACACCGCCAGACCGTTCGTATTGCATCACGTTCATTTTTTAAATTGTTTTTTTTTCACGATTTTTTAAATTAGTTTTAACATTCGTTTTTTTTTAAATAATATTTAAACAGGGTTATTACTTCGCTTTGTTTTTATTTTACAACCCCCCAACCACACACGCCTCTAAAAACCTGGGCAACGCCGGGTACCCCCCGCTAGTTAAATATAAATAGTAAGTGAAATTAAAGAACAGTTAACAAAGCCCCACCTTCATAATTTATTTCTAAATAATAAAATTACTATTTAAGCGTGTAAATTGTCGGATGAAAAAAAAATGACTTTATATAATAAACTAGCAGGGTGACCTGACGTTGCGTTAACCTTTCGCAGCACAAATCTCTTTTGTGGCTTTTGTCGTTGAAAGACACCGCTTTCAGCAGTAAACAACTCGCAGCTCGATTATATCAATTTACCATTTTAAAAAATCCAATTAAAAATTGCATAAAAATTCGATTTTTCGCAAGTGTTTACGAATTTTGGCATAACATAATACCTATCAAATACTGATACAATAAAATTAGACCTGAATCTTTCACGTTTTTTTTTAATTTGACATGAAAGATTTAAATGAAAATACTCAATTTTGCCAGATATGGCCAAAGTTTTGATGTGAAAACAAAATAATTTCATTATTTAAATCGGGAAATCATATTTTATTTTATGAATTCATAATAAAGAAATTATAACTAAAAACTGCAACGTTTAGAGGTGGAGCGAGAGCATAATATATTAGTATAAAAGATGCACTAACACGTGTTTCGTGTCCTGAATACTCTCTAAGTAGACTATTCTTCAGTTAACTAAGGTAATGTCCGAAACCCTAGAGGAAGATATTCAGTCTGTAGTGGAATGGGGTCAAAAATGGATAGTAACATTCAACGCTGCCAAGACAAAGCTAGTTTCCTTCAATAATTACATGAAACCTTACCAACCACCAATAGCTATGGCTAGAGACATTTTACCTGAGAGCACTTCGTTCAAGCTCCTTGGCTTAACGTTCACAGAAAACATGAGTTGGAATAGATACATTGAGATCATTGCCAAGGCTGCTGCAAATAAGGTGGGCTCTCTCTCTATCGTGCTAGAAAGTTACTTACGCCTGAAAGCATCCTGTACCTCTACAAAGCCATCATTCGCCCATGTATGAGCACTGCTGTCACATTTGGGCTGGTGCATCTGCTACTAGTCTCTCACTCCTGGACAGGTTCCAAAAGAGAGTCGCCAACCTAATAGGTTCTGAACTGTCATCTAAACTTCAGTCGCCGACGAAATTTTGCATCTCTCTGCCTGTTTTACAAGTATTTTAATGGTGGATGCTCTGACGAACTACAAGCACTTGTATCGCCTCGACCAAAATACCTCTGATAACCCGACAAGCAGCAAAGTCCCACCCCTACACAGTTGAGATCCCTACATGTAAGAAAGCCTTTTACTCTAATAGCTTCTTCCCCAGAACTGCAGGACTTTGGAATTCTCTTCTGGTTTCCTGTTTCCCCAACTGTACTGATATGCAGACGTTCAAGTGTAATATGAAGAGACATCTAGCTGCTAAACTCCCTACATAGTACCCCTAGAACTTAGGTCCGTGATAGTAGCCCCCTACATCAAAGTGGCAATATGCCTTGTTTGGGGTGAAAATGTAATAAAAAGAAAAACGCCCAAACCTCTGCACTCTAGTTCATGTATCTTCATGAAAATTTATACATCTATTTTCAGTATTTGCTTTAACAGTACTCAATATCTGAATACATCCACCTTAAAACTGACACAAAATAAAGATGGCTCTATTTCTCCAACAACGAACAAAGAAAAAGGTGAATTCGTTGTGATAAATGGACGTGTAAATAACAAAGCATCTGTATAAAAACACGCGGTAACATCAATTACATACAATAGCCTGACTAATTCACACGAAGTTCTGTGTAATTTATTTGCCATATATATTTTCAAAACTTTATATATATATATATATATATATATATATATATATATATATATGTATATATATATATAACTACTTCATTTACTCACATAAATTTAATATACGAAAGTATAGATTTATGCGTAAACTTTAAGTATTTACTTCAAAAGTGCTCAATACGTAGGTAGAGCTAGTTAGTAAATTATAAAATATATATGGCGATTAAGCTACACTGAATATTCTGCGTTTCATCCACTATAGGATTCGTCAGGCTTATAGTAAATTATAAAATATATATTTTATAATTATTTACTATATATATATATATATATATATATATATATATATATATATATATATATATATATATATATATATATGTGTGTGTGTGTGTGTGTGTGTGTGTGTGTGTGTGTATGTATATATATGTATGTAAGCGAGTAAATGTGTGTGTGTGTGTGTGTGTGTGTGTACGCTTGTGTAATCAAAGAATATAATATTGTCTTCAGCGACCAATATATGCCCAGCTTAAATGCAGGTAGCGATGTGAGCGAAAATTCCCAATTCAATATGGCACCTACAACTTGCTCAGCTGCAAAAGCAATTCTATTCGACTCTTTCTTTAGGTGGGAGAAAAAAAAATGAATAGATCGTTGTAACCGGCACCGGTCAGTCTGTGAGGGGATGTTCAAAATAGCTGAAATGTCAGAAAGTAGTTTGGAGACATCGACAAGTGCCGTTTCTTACACTCACAAAGTAATTGAAAACAAGGAACCTGACCAAAAACAGAGTAGCAAAAAACAAAACAAAACAAAACAAAAACTAAAACAAAAAAACAATAAAAAACAACAACAAAAAACAACAACAAAACCCCCCCCAAAAAACATAAACAAATCAAATATTGCATAAATAAAACACGCGGAAAACGAATGAATCGTAACTGCAAAGGCAGTAGCATTCCGTTAATAAAATTACATATACATACTAGCAAACTCCATCAGTTCGCTATCCGGATCACTTCAATAATCACGTATAAAAATGTTCTTTTATCAACAAAGAATATGGGTGCTTACTCTTAATCATAACTGATGATGATATAAAAAAAACTAACCATATACGCAAATTTAATTTTATGGTCAATTAAAATCTAAAATAATTTTAAGTATAACTAATAAAGGAAAAGAAAGGAAAAATAATTCATGCAAATTTAACCTTTTAAGAAAAGGTATCGTAATATATATATATATATATATATATATATATATATATATATATATATATATATATATATATATATATATATATATAATTCCAGTTTAACATTTCCCACAGGTAAAGCAACCAATGAAGTTTTATTGAGGTTAATACAAGAATACTCAAGACCGAAGTATTGCAAGATATACATTTTATTTGTTTTACATAAGCATTAATATATCGCTACACATTCATGAGCATATTTCGGTCAACCAGTTACAATTAACTAGATACATCTTCAGGTCATATTACTTTTACAAAGTTTATGTTGTAACAGTTAAATTAGATCAGCCCAGTAGTTTTTCGAGAAAAATTCTAGAGTAAATGTGATCCCCAACTATAATCTGTATTAGTGATTAAAACGCATACCATAATAGTTCACTGTACTTTATAATAACAAAGGCCCAGATAAAAAAATAAAACTCAGTCTGATCAGCTCTGTAATTTTCGATACAAAGACAAATAGAATCACTAAGAGAAATATAGAAAGAAACGAATAATAAACTTGTGTAAATTAAATTTTTGATGATGAAGGAAGGGGAGGCTTAAGCTTAATTACTGATAATAAAGGAAATAATTTCTTTTAATTTTGATAGGCACAAAGACATTAAATAATCCCTATATATATGAAAGGAGCTCATTTTCCCCTATGATTTTGACCTTAATAGCATTAAAAAGCAAGACATTTCATGCAAATGTAATATGCACAAACTGCAGCACAATATCTGAGGTGTGTTACCTCTCCATTTCCTCGATAATCGTAGATTCCTATATTTTTTCTGCTGAGAGTTCACTGCCACAATCGGTTAAAATCAATGGAAGTAATAAAATCTTTTCTCTCTAATTAATTCTTCCTTCCCCCGCCACCATTTCCGGGATCGTTCACAATGGACAGTTACGAAAGAACGCCGGTTCGGGTTTTCTTTACTTCATAGTTGCTTAAAAAAACTGGAATGGAATTTTACCGTGCCTTTCCGTTCTATGCTTTCTACTGGGTGAAACGTATGATGGACTTAACCGAATCGAAGGGTTATTTATGTCATTTTTTTCGCTTTATTTCGCTTTGTAGTTGCTTGAAAAACTGGAATGGAATAATAACGTTCCTTTTCGTCCTATGCTTTCTACTGGGTGAAAAGCACCATGGACTTAACCGCATCGAAGGGTTATTTATGTCAAGTTTTTTTCGCATTTGGCTGTATTTTTTGTTTTTGTTTTTCCGAACACGTTCATTATTTTTTCCCTTTTGTTTTTCCTTTTGTTATTTTTTAATGAAGTTTTACGTTTGTTCGCTGGTTTTTATTTTTTATTTTTGGTTTATTCTTTACTTTATCCCCCCCCCTTTAAAATCACGCCTCCAAACACCCGGGCACCGCCGGGTGCCCCCGCTAGTTGATTAATATTTTAGAAATTAAAATACAAATGAATCTACAGAAAAAGATTCAGGAGCGAAAACGGAATAAATAAAACGTTTTTTGCGTATTTTTAAATAAAAAATTACGAATTTGTTGTTTAAGAAAGACAAGAGGGCGGGGAGGGGGCGAGACTTTGCGCGGTCGTAAAATACGGTTAAATACGATATTATAATTTTTTCAGATTTCGCATATAATATTATAGAGTAGTGATTTCAAAAGTGAAAAAAAAAGTATTTGGGTGCTGTCAGGTAGAATCGAAACTGAAAGCAAATCTGTAGCATTCAAAGCTGGTAACGTTACCACTGAACCAACGTGACGCGCATATGAACTGATTAAAAATAAACTAAGATGAATGTAAAAAATATATAACGATTTTTTCAATTTTGACCTTTAAAAACTATTTTAACCGGCTAAAGACTCATAAAAGAACTGTCCATAAAAAAATCCAATCATTTGAGGCCCCTAGCGCTGCTCTGCGATTTTTAGTTTCGGAGGAGATAGAGTTTGAAAATATGGAGACGGATAGGCATAGTGAGTTTTATAAATTAGGTGTTCTTTGTTTGCTTAGATTAGTTATTTCAGTATTTACAATAAGATTTATTAAGGCTCGAAGGCCATTCGAGGTTACGGATGAATGAGTGTACGGTGGTCACCAAGCGATCATTAGTGGTGGAATGAGTGTACGGTGGTCTACAGCGATCATTAGTGGTGGACATAGGGTAGAATTTGTTGCTTCCACTGGACTTGAAGACGATCATGTTGTAGTCAGCTGGAAAGCAGCGCAGCGGTAGCAGTATCAGAATTTTTGTAGGAATTTTTGACACCCCTAACACGAAACTGCGAATACAATATAAAAATCTCGTAATTTCTCTGTTAAAAGTGGGTTATTTATTTTCTTTATGGATTATACTTCCAAAATAAACTATTACAGTTGTTTTAAAAGTAATAGAAATATTTTTTTTTTTAAACGGTAATGAATTTTCCGAACTCAATATTTTTCAATTTTTAAACTTTAAAAATCTATCAAAATTTTTCTATTGATTCTATTTTTACGATATTTTCAGGGTCAATGTGAAATTTAATGTTCTTTCCAATAAACCGAATATAATATTTTAGACAAACGTTTTTTTTTAAATTCACGCCCCCCCCCCAAGTGTCACCCATTTTGAAATGTCTATTAAAAAGTAAATAATTAATTTATGTCGGGGAGTTTTATATATCACAAATTGAAGAGAAAAGGTCAATAAATAATATATTCAAATTTAAAACAACAAAAAAAATCGCTTTTTTAGAAATTTACCTGTAAAGTCCGAAGTTTAAAACCTTATTTTATAAGAACACATTGTTTTTTTTTGTCCTTTTTTTGTCTTTTTTTTTAATGAAACCTTGGTCCTTGCTCCTTTAATTGAAAAAATAATTAGGACTTGAATTACATTTTTCGAGGAGTTATAAGCTTGGAAAGACAGGGGGTCGAATAATTCACGCCCCTCATTTTGAAATGTCTATTAAAAAGTAAATAATTAATTATGTCGGGGAGTTTTATATATCACAAATTGAAGAGAAAAGGTCAATAAATAATATATTCAAATTTAAAACAAAAAAAAATCGTTTTTTTAGAAATTTACCTGTAAAGTCCGAAGTTTAAAACCTTTTTTTAAAAAAAAACACATTGTTTTTTTTTGTTTTTTTTTTAATAAAACCTTGGTCCTTGCTCCTTTAATTGAAAAAAAAATTAGGGCTTGAATTACATTTTTCGAGGAGTTATAAGCTTGGAAAGATGGGGTGGAATTATTCACTATTTTCACGAAATTTCTGACACTGCTAACGCAGCGGAACAGAGCTTCACAGACAGGCAGCTTCAGGATAAAAGCCCTGTTCATGGAACCCGCGTTTAGATCTAGCAACAGATAGAAAATGGGGAAACTGCCGACAGCGGTTGTAACTAGAGGAGTGCTCCTGCGAAATTTGGGAGGACGGGCCATAGATTACAGTCCAGACGAGCATTTGCCAAAAAGGTAAAGATAGAGCAAAAACAGTCTCACAGCATCTCTTCTGTGGGATGAGAAAAGGGCATCGTCATTTCGAAGCCGGTTTTGAACTCTGTCAAGCCTAGACCTCGCATGTTATAACTAGGGTTAGGACAACAGCATATTCTTTTCATTGTTTTGACTCTCGAGTGTGTATCCGTTGATATCTTATATGCTTTTATATAGAGTGATGTGGTTCTCAGTTGATTAATTGTGTCTGTGCCGGATATATACTCGAGAGTCAAAACAATGAAAAGAATATGCTGTTGTCATATCCCTAGTTATAACAGTGGAACATGAATTGTCATTGATGAAAATAAATTATTGTAACTCCGGCAACACGATGTAGTCTTGCTAGTTTAAATTAATAACTTTGCAGTAAACACGAAACACTAACATTTTAATGCTTTCAAAAAAAGATTTATTTTTATCTTTTAAGTGTGACCGAAGAGAGAAATTTATTCATCATTTAAAAATTACCAAAAAGTAATGGAAAAGAAAGAAGAAACTAATTTGAGTTCATTTGCAATTTAGAAATAGACCATAACTGGCTAAAAAGAAAAGTCGATCCCTTTACGAAAAGGACCATTTGAGTGCAAATGCTAAAAATTTGTCCAGAAACGATATAATTTTGCAAAACAAAACTATTTGAGGTATTCAAATAAAAACAGTCAATCAATTAAAAAAAGAACTACTGCTACTACTGCTACTACTACTATTAATAATAATAATAATAATAATAATAATAATAATAATAATAATAATCTAATTTCTAAAACTCACAATGTTTGTGTGTGTGTATCTCCATTTTTTAAAACTGCATCGCCTCCGAAGAGCAAGATGGCGGAGCGGCGCGAGGCAAGTCAAATGATTGCATTTTTGTAGACTGTTCTTTGTTTTTTTAGCAGGTAAAATAGATGCTAAGAAATCAAAATTGAAAACAAATTAGAACTTGGCAACTACGCATGCGATATATATATATATATATATATATATATATATATATATATATATATATATATATATATATATATATATATAGTCTTGGAAGTTTTTTAACCTTTAAAACTATATAAAAATCCGATTTAATTTTTATAGTTTTATCATTCGTTGGAAAACTATTTAGTCAGTAAGTCCTTTAATCACCTGTAATCACTGCATCAACTTGCCCTCTTGAATTCACAATAGTCCTAATGTTAATTTAAGGGATAATCAGTTGTTTACCATGAAACACTATTTCTGGGATGCAAAAACAAACAGTATATTAAATCATGGCTCCTCAGCGGTGTTGATCAAACACCACCTTCCTTAATCACAAGAACCAACATTTTTTTTACAGATATTTGATCTAGTAACCTACTTGGCTAACCTATTCAGAAAAATGTCTTCCTTACCTGTGAGAGTCGTCTGTTTTCAAATTCAAAATGGATTTGTATTTATATGCTGTCCACCTCAGCATTATGTGACACAAGGCAAGAAAGTGGGGGGGGGGAGTCAAGCAAGCGCTCCAAAGGAGAGGCACTCTTGCCTAGCAAAAAATGCTTGAGCATCTTCGTCGTCATTCCAAGGTCGGGGCGCCTCAGGCAGTTAGCAATGAACTTACTCCACCCGAAAGCTGGGTGGCAAGGCCTGGGAGGATGGATCTCCTGAGTAATACCCAGACGGCATATCTTATCAGTCTGAGAGATACCGGGACAGTTCCTGAACCCCCCCAACTTTCGGGCTGATTGTCAGGAACAAATTCTTGACTGGTACTTTGTTAGGTACGAGCAAAATGAATGCTGATGCTCAAAATGTATAAACATTTTGATCCCTCCCTTTACTTAAAAATTCACTAAAAATCAGGAAATTAACTCATTTTAATGAAATTTTCAGAATTTATCTAATAATGATCGCAGAATATAATGAACTAATTACTTTTATTTAAATCTTTGTGAAAATGTATTATTTTGCTTAAACAAAAATACATTTACTAAAGTTATGGTTTTCAGTAGTAAATAAAAAACGCAAGAATTCATTTTTGCTCTTTTTATGTAAATAAAGCATCTTAATTTGTAACAATAAAATAAAAATAAAATATTTTTTACAGTAACATTACGAAAAAAGCCTCTGAAGTCCGTATTAACGAAATCGATATAACTCGAAGAAAAATTAATTTCTCGAACTACCAATATTATCATTGAATCAAGCGTTGTTTATTCAATATTTTCACACAAAAAATTAAAATTGCAAAAATTATTTCTACTTTTTTAACGATTACATTTTTAACTTAATCTTTGCATGTAAGATTCTAATATTTCCATTGCACACAAGAACGTATAATTATCAACGTAAGATGATGTTCATATAATCTTGGAAAATAAAGTAAAAAAAAATAAATAAATTGATAAACAGGAACATAATATATATATAAATAAATAAATAAATAAAACAATCTAATTAAAAATGGTAAAAATTATACGAACGTTCCATGTCGGTAAGTACGGATGTACAGAGTTGAAAAGAAAACCAGGCTGTTTTGCCCACCCTCTTCCTAACTACCCGCCTGTTTGTGTTTATCAACTTTAAATTTCACGTAAACATTGATAAATTTTAACGTAAGTCTGTATTTTTTAGTGTGTAATTTTTTCAATGATAATAAATTTTTTTAACCAATTGTAATTCTGTATTATTAATAAATAATGGTGTTAACTTTTTTTTCAATGAATAAATTGTCAGTAGTATAATTAATGAATTTAATTAACTTTTATGCATTTTTAAATGAAGGAAGGAGGGTCTGCGACTAAAATTAAAAAAAAGTCACTCGGTGGCCGGAATAATGTTGAATAAAGAAATAAATTATGTCTAATTTGTCCTTCCATTCATATTTGAATTTTGCCGCCAGTTTTTTTTTTTTTGATACGATAAACAAGTCTCGTTCCTACCAGCAAAAGTTAAGTACGTTTATTGTATCAATTCATTATCTAAAGACTTTAACTTAATACTTAACTTGGAAATAATTCCAGAAAACTTATATTTTTCTTGCCAGAAAAATGTAAACACGATTTCTGCCATAATGAATTTTTACGTGAAATGTAGGGTCTTTAAGATTTGAGATAAAATTATTCCATGTATTTTTTAAATTTTATTTCACACACTTTTGTCTTTGAGAAATTAACTTTAAAATATAATCTTTCAAATACAATAAAAAAGTAAACGATAATTAAAAAAAAATTATTATGATTAGCCGGCTTTAAAAACCATGCGCCCCCCCCCCCCAACCGAAGCAGCCATTAAATTGCCCATAACTGTACTTTGTATACCTGGTCCCCAAGCCGCCGAAGCACCAAGGAGACTCTACCCATTCAAAATGGCTATATATATATATATATATATATATATATTTTTTTTTTTTTTAACTTACCAGTGTTGTATTTATAAGATTAGGATTAATCAATTTGACTACGTATCAGCCCTTACTATTATTAATAGGGGGTGTCACGTATTAGTACTATTATTAATACTTTATATATTTACATTCTTATTTATCCATTAAAATATATAAAAGTTAAATATATATGTATATGTATATATATGTGTATGTATATATATGTATGTATATATATGTATATATATATATATATATATATATGAATATATATATGTATATATATATTGGTGGTCAAGTTCTGGTGTGGACGTGTGTTA
>NC_136517.1:19705862-19760862 GCF_053919585.1 Euprymna scolopes
TTTTATTTTTACACTAAAATTTACATTTACCATCTTCCAAAGCTCGATCTACGGTATTGTTTAATTATTTAATAAGTTTTCGTGTGGAAGTTTTTCGTAATATATTTTGCTTTTATTCTGGATTTTTTTTTACTGGTTGTGAATTATTTACCACTGAAAATAGATTTATACAGGGTGACCCCCCCCCCAAAAAAAAAAAACAAATGCTAAATGGAGGCCATCTAGAACATATGCTGTAGAACGGGGAAAAAAGGCCAAAGATCCTAGTGTTTTGATATGATGCTTTGAATATAATAAACTAATTATGACCAAAGTTTCATTTCATTCGAACAAAACACTAAGAAACGGGACCTAATTAGAGTTGGGACCCGTTTTTTTTTTTTTTTTTTTAGATTACCCTGTATTCCTATAGAATTTTCTCTTCTGATGGAGATTATTTATTTGATTCATAATTAATTAAAACACTTAAGATATAGCTTTACTTGAAGGTTTAGTAATGCACATTTTTAAAACTACAATAAACTTAGCGCTAACTGGATTTTTGTGCATTTTAGGTATCCAATACATACATGGAAGTATTTTGTTTTTTCTTCTAACCTTAATCCTACTTTTTCACTAATAATACTATTATTCAGAATAATGCTATCTAAATTAATATTACTAACTTTATAGGTATCTGAAACTTTACCTATAATTCCTACTTCTAACAATAAACGCTGTATATAATATTATTTATATATAAAAGCTATATGCAGCTTTATCAAAAAGCTATATGCAGTTTTTTATTTATATAAAAATTATATCCAGCTTTATTAATGGGAACTATGACACATTTATCTTGAAGTATTTTAAGTTCTTTAAGTATTTCTGAATTTTTAAAAAGAGTATTAGTATGTTTTAGGGTTTTTATTTACGAATTCAAGTATATTATCTTTCCATATATATATATATATATATATATATATATATATATATATATATATTTAAATAAGGGAGTAGTCACCAACAATGTGTATTTTTTAACATTATTTTATTATTTCGTGTCTTGGTTTTTCATTGAGAATTATGTTTGGATCATTGTAATAATGTTTTTAAGTCAGTGAAATCGTTTTTACGCGCGTTTCAGACGTTCTGTGAAGCGTCCTCGTCAGAACTTATTTTCAAATGTGTTGGAGATGTAAAAATGGCAATTTTCGTGGTTCATTTGAAGTGTTTCCAAAGGGTGGAGGCTTATAAGTGTTTATTATTCATTGGCATGTTCAATTTTTATTGCTCTTTTATTGGGCTTGTCTAGGTCGCTGACCTGGTTGTAGTCACTCTCTCTTTCTCTTAGTGTTTTTTTCTTTTCCTTTAGGGTGGGGTAGTGTGTGTGTGTGTGTGTTTGTGTGTGTGTGCGCGCGTGTGTGCGTCTGTGTGCGTGTGTGTGTTTGCTTTTATTGGTTTGAGAATGTATATACTGTTTTATAGTATTATGAGGTTATTTTATTCCTTAGGAAGGTGACTGTTATCCGAGGTCGTTACTAATCTGTATGTGTGAGGAGGAGGACCATCTCTTCTGAAATAAGGGTAGGGGTGCTTTCATTCTATTTTGATATTTATTTTTTGGATTCTTGGATTTTAGTATTGTGACTTTTCGTTTTAGTCTGTTCGGGTATTCCTTATATTATGTTTGTTTAGAAAGAGGGGTGTATTTAAAATATGTATAGGGGATTTTTTAATGTTTCTATTTATTTGTCTCCCCATGTGGGTATGGCCAGACCCAGGATCGGTTCCTAGTGCGGGGGAGATTTTGTTCCCCAGAAGGGGGGCAATTGGAGGGGGTATAGGTATGGGAGGGGGATGATAGAAGGGATGATAGTTGTTTCAGTCATGAGGGGGTCCTCCTCCACTGACTGAGGAGGGAGCGAGGTGTTGGAATAGATATTATGCTATGGTTCTAGGTGTTTCCTAGTGTTGTTAGTTTCGAGGTTAGGTAGGGTTGGTATTGTTCAGTGTGTTGTATTAGAGATAAGGGTGTTATGTCTGTGTGTGGTTGTATGCGTGCACGTGTGTGTTTTAATGTGTGGGTTCTGATTTATGTGTGGGTGTGTATATATGTATGTGTATGGATGTGCATGCGAGTGTACCTTGCATTTCATGTTTTTGTGTGATGTTATTAGGCTCTGTTCAGGAGTGAATCTGGTGATATATATATATATATATATATATATATATATATATATATATATTATTTTAAAACTATAATTATCCACTAACACGTGTTTCGTCGTCCATGACTCAGCAGAGTGACTGAATCTAGCGAGATTCGAAATCAGGGCCTCATAGAAAGAAAAAAAACGTAACCCTCTACCACTAAGCTTGCACGGCACATCGCGTTTTATGTAGATCTTATTTGTTTTTGTTTTTGCGATACTTTTTTGAATGAATTATACAAAAGTGAATTCTTACCTAAATGCGAGTTGGGAATAATTTCCCCGTCGACCAATTTAGTACCCCCATATCGAGAGCGGCATATGTATTATTTTTTTTTAACTATAATTATGCACAGACACGTGTTTCGTTCTCTACGAATTATTAAAGTGGCTGAATCTAGCGAGATTTTACGAATCTAGCGAAATTTTACAAACCTAGTGACTTTTACACACACACACACACACACACACACACACACACACACACACACACACACACACATATATATATATATAGGAGTAACAACTTATCAGGGCCCGGAGGCCACTCGAGGATAAGGGTTAATGGGTTTACAGTAATCAATGGAATCATAGCGTAGTAATCGTAAGTAGTCAAAATTTTGTGAATTGGATTACTTATATGGACGGTTCAGCAAGAACTTGTTTACGTTGGACTTGAAGACAATACAATTGTAGTCAGCAGGCAAACGGAATAGAGTTCCACAGGCCTGCAGTTCTAAGAAAGAAGCTCTGTTCATGGAATCAACGTTTAGGTTTAGGCACAGATAAAGAGTGGAGGAAATTATTGATAGTGGTTTTAGCTAGATGAGACTTTTTCATGAAAGTTTGGCGATGGGGGCATGGATTGGAGCTCAGGCGAACGCTTGCCATGAAAATAACGATAAAGCAGAGACAGGCTCGCAACGTCTCTTCTGTGGGAAAGAGGTTGCAGGGCATCCCCCATTAAGCTAGAAAGTCTATTTTGAACTATGTCAACTTAGGATAAGCTGATTCTAGCAGCTCCTGCCCAGATGTGGCAGCAGTATTCCCTCATTTTACGTACCTCGCTTTTATATAGATAGAGAATTGCATCAGGAGTGAGATATCTATTGGAGCGGTAGAAGGATCCTACCAGTTTTCCAACGACCTTGGCAACAGATTTGTATTCCATTTCGGATCAGGAGTAAAGGTCAAGCCCAAAAGCTTGTCAAAACACGGAGCCCCCGCAAGACGAGATGCCAGATGGGGATCAGAGCGGTAATGATGAAAAGATAGAAGCTTGGTTTTAGATGCATTAAAAGTAACCAGTCACCGCTTTCCCCATTGTAACACGTGCTCATGATCAGCCTTTGATATGTTGCCATAGATGGTAGTGTTGTCAGCATAAATGTCAACGAGATTCACTATATATATATATATATATATATATATATATATATATATATATATATATATATATATTAGCAGAATTACCCGTCGTTGACTGAAATTATTTCAAGTAAAAAGCATTAAAAACTATTTCAAAACAAACAACAAAAAACATGAACTTAACTTTTATTGACTATGGTAACATTTATTTCTTGCATATTTATTTTTTCGGGTAGTCGTTTGTTGGCTTTTCTGCTAAACACTCTTACTAAATAATATCGACGAGATATCGAAAAAAAAAAAAAGAAACAAAAACAGTTCTGAAAAATAATGAAGCTTTAGTTACTTTAGTTAAATAATCCGACACATCAAAATGGGATATTAAAAAAGTAAACGCGTAATTACTTTAGTTTTTTAAAGCAAAGAATCGATATAAATATGAATAAGAAGAAAATGGCACCCTTTTCAAGCAGAACAGCTTCGTTTCAGTTTTACAGTATTGAACGATGTAGTATTGCGCCGTCGGATTCAGGGTTTTACTATTGTAATGTAAAGAACATGCAGAAAGGGTTGTAATCAACTGAATTCCTTCTAGTACAATGACAAAAAGAAGCTTAAACAGATATATAAATAAAAATAAAAACGTTATGCAAATGTTTTTAAAAAGACACGTAATCACGTGAGCAGGATTGTTTCCTTCTTTTGACACGATAACAAATAACGTTCTTATTTTTTATTATTTATCTATTTTCGAAAGTGTACCAAGTGCAAGTGGAGAAGGAAAAAAACAGTTATGCAAAATTTGTGTCGAGAATTGTCTAAAGTTCCGACTTTTTTTTTGATTTCACTTTAATAAGAACGTGAATTTATGAGGTGAATTTATTCGACACAATATGATTCAACTCAAAAAAATAAATAAAAGCTAACGTGAATTAAGATTAAAGTTAAGGTGTTATTGTGGATCCTTACCTCTTTTAAAAAACCTTGTTAAACTTTATGACATATTTTCATTCTATGGAGGTCAGGCGCGAACAAACACCCTATAATTTTATTATACCATATTTCTTCAAACTGAAACATAATTATCAAAGTATACTTACGCAAATAGATATGAAAAGTCTTTGTTAAAGTTTGTGCCATATTTCCATAGAGTACAGGCGCGAACGAAGACCCCACAATTTTATTATACCATCCCTATTTAAGTTGAAACATATTTATCAAAGTAATCTTATGTACATCTTTATCAAAAACCCTTGTAAACGTTTTTTTTTCATTTTTTATTTCCATGCTTTGGGGGCCAGGCGCGAACGCAGACTCCACAGTTTTAATGAACCACCGTTCTGCCAGATCAAACATACCCATTTCTGATCCCTCCCTATATCCATATATCTCCACCCACGCCTACCTGAATCTGCTACCCCCCCCACACACACAATACAATCTAATGTATTTTAACCTTCAAAACTGAAATATTGTCGATACCCGTCTCCCTCCCCTTTATTACCTCCTACCCCCTTTTTTTTCTCGTATTTCTTCTAAAACACTTCTTCCAAATACTAACAACCATTTCTGCAAGGTCCGACGAGGCTGTTGGATCGTAAACATGGTCCAACATCCGAAACATATGTAACCAAGCAGATAAAACGGTAATAAAAAATATATAACACATTTGCTCTGCAATAGTATTGAGCACTCTCTTCACATTTTTCCTAATTACCAGTTTTACCATATATATATATATATATATATATATATATATATATATATATATATATATATATATATATATATATATATGAGTAAAAAAAAATAAAAATAGAAACGATGGTTGACGTTATGTTATTTGAGAAGGAAAACCGAGAATTAATAAAATAGTAATCAACGTTTCGTCCCTATTTCAGGGGACATCATCAGGATTTCGCAGGAAAAATGTAGAAAAAACAATTACAGATCACAGGCGAGTGAAAAACGAAAAAATCATAAAGTCCTTCCCATTCTGTGTAGATTCTATAAATGTGCATGTGGAAAGGTTAGATTATTCTATGCATATATATATATATATATATATATATATATATATATATATATATATATATATATATATATATGTATATATATATATATATATATATATATATATATATATTAAAACGTTATTCATATGCATATGTACATGCGCAATTACTTATATATGCATATATAAAATGAAATACACAAATTCTGATGAGTTACATATTTTATAATACTGTAAACATAAAGTCCAAATAAATAGTTGTATCAACATTTATAAGACGATCTCAAACAGAAACTTGACCCCTTGGCAGCCAAATTTTCGGCCAAAAACCAAATAAAAAGCTTGCGCTATGCCCGAATAGACTTTATGTAAAATTTCAAATGTTTAGACTAAAAATTGGCTGAGTAATTTGGTAGAGATCGCAAGGATCAAATTTTTTAAAAGTTTGGCCCTAATTTTGACCTCTTAATATTTATTGTTTTGAGCTCAAATCCAATTAAAAGTTTCATCCGTGCCTAAGTAACTTACATCTAAAATTTAAAGTTTTTAGACCCAAAATTGGCGAGGAGTTTGGTAGAATTCTCAAAGGTCAAATCGTTAAAACTTTGAACCCTTTACAGCAAAATTTCTGGTCAAAAATCGATTAAAAAGATTTTTCCAAATCTCAACACCCTTTACGTCAAATCTGGAGTCTGTAGACTGAAAATTGAAAGAGTAGTTTAGTAGGGAAATGTACACACACAGACACACACATAGACAATTTCACTTTTAAATATATACTAGCAGTTCAACCTATCTTTGCTCGGCTCCTGTGTACTGTTCATAACTTTATGTGCATATGTATATTAAAATATTTGACTCATGTCCAGGTAACCTACATCTAAAATTTCAAGTGGTTAGACCCAAAATTAGCGGAGGAGTTTGGTAGAGTCTGCAAAGGTTAACTCTTTCAACATTGACCTCTTGGCAGCCGAATTTTCCCCTAAAAACTCAAAAGCTTTCATATCTGAATACCCTTTATGTAAAATTTCAAATGTTTAGACCAAAAATTTGCTGAATAGTTTGCTAGAGACCGCAAAGGTCAAATATTTAGAACTTTGACCGTATGGTAGGAAAATTTTCGGCCAAAACCTGATTAAAAAGCTTGCCCTATGTTTGAATATAAAATTTGGCTGTCAAGTTCGACGATTTGACGTTTGAAAACTCTACCGAACTCCTCCGCCAATTTAAAATCTAAACACTTGATTTGTTCGGAATTACATCAATGACCAGCTTTCCATGACCTCACGTTACCCTGATTAAAGGGGATAAAATTGACTCTCGACCTTGCCCAGGGGTCTCCCACAGTCTAGCGGAGAAAATGGCGCGCCTCATTTTCCTTTGACAGCAGTAGTATCCGACCACTCTATACATCGCCTAGTATTCCTCGATGGTCACCCATCTGGTATTAGCCATGTTCATTGTTGCTTAACTTCAGTGATTTAACAAGAACTTGTGTGTCAACGTGATTATACCGTATATAACCATATGATATAAACCATAGAAATGAATAATTGAATAATTGGTTAATGAAAACTCGTTTTCAAAGGAATATGCAAATTAGTTAACGTTCATGAAGTCGACCGCATATTAATGACTGAGTATATTAAGAAGTTCGTTTTGATAATTTTTAAATAGAAAAAGTAGGCTTTTAATATCAGTAAAAGCGAGAAAAAAACTCAATTTGATAGAGATATATATCCTGTCCATCTACATAATTCTTAAGTATATTCATCTCTTTCTATATGTGTGTGTATGGCTATTACTGTCTGGTCATATCTAACACTGTATGTCCATATTATATATATATATATATATATATATATATATATATATAATTTTTTAAAATTATTCTTTATGTAAATACAATCATATCATTTTTACATAAGGAATGATAAAAAAGTGTAATTTGCTCTCTTTGATTGAGCACTACCAACGACCCTTGTTGAAATTCAATTATTCTTAATTTTCCGAATATTCTTCCACCTGGACGATATATATATATATATATATATATATATATATATATATATATATATATATATATATATATATATATATATATATATCAACGACGGGTACTTTTGCTAGTATTATATATATATATATACAAAACCCAAAGACCTAAAACCCAGCAGGAAGCGACCTGCTACTAATGGAGGCGGCAATGAGCCGCCTCCTAAAAAAGACAATACTATCATGAATGTAAGTTTAAAAATAAGACTGTAAGTAAAAATACTAATTAACAAGAATAAAAAAGCTTTGGAAATGCAAAAGGATATAGGGATGGTATACCAAAAAGTATACAAACAAGATAGCTATGAATGGCTAGGCACATGGAAATAGAATTGCATCCAAAGTATAGCCCTACAGCTTTTCTCCAATCTTCATTCCGTGCCATCATTACGGTTGTAAAAAGCTATAGGGCTATTCTTGTTAATTAGTATTTTTACTTACACTCTTATTTTTAAACTTACATTCATGATAGTATTGTCTTTTTTAGGGGGCGGCTCATTGCCGCCTCCATTCGTAGCAGGTCGCTTCCTGCTGGGTTTTAGGTCTTTGGGTTTTGGGCCTTAGGAGTTGCTTCTTGGTCCTCCATCGGTTCTATATTACATAGAGAGTGCTACCGCCTCTCTGATAAAACAGTTAGAGTATTATAAAGTTCTAAAATGTTCATACCTTCACTATTAAATTTTTCTTGGTTAATTCTTTGGCGTTTTGGCGAAGATTTGGAAGTTTTTGATATTTATATATATAATAGTTTGTGCATGAGGTAGCTTTTTTCCCCTCGGGATCCCTGTTATACCGTGCTTTTGAGTCAGCACGTAAGGCAGCCTTCTTTGTCTCAGGATTTGCATGATACTTAATTTTTATTATTTCAGCATTTTTCTGATAGTATTCATTTTGCTCAGATAATACCTTGACTTTGTTTTTTTCATAGTCTATATTTCTCTGAGCTTTTTTACTACGTGCTGACTTTGGCATTTTTTATTAAATGTAAACATATAAAACTTATGTGTATCTTACTATAAAATCACTTATCTTATAGCAAGACAACTCTCATAGAATTGAGATACTGCCCCGTCACCAATAGTTAAAGTGTGGAACGGTATATACACCAATAGTGTAGTTGTTATCTTTATATGAAGTCCTAATCAGTGACAGTGTGAGGTCACTTGGTTAATTTATTGTAGTTTATTTTAGAAAACTTACTTGTTTTTATTAGTAGATTGTGTATAGTAGCCACAATATCTAGTTATTTTTGTGGCTAGGGCTTGGATTTCGATTCTTTTTGGTCAGCTTCCAGTGAGTTCTTAGAAGATGACTTTCTTGCAGTTTCTTTTGCGGTTAATTTAACTTATTTCCTTTGGCGTTTGGTGAGTTCTTAGAAGAACTGGTCTGATCTACTTTTCTTAGCGAGCGAAGAGATTCAGCTGCATTTAACAATGGCTGCTATAGTGTATTTTTGCGCATGCGTGAGAATTTCAAGTTTCCTCCTTATTTTTCAATAGTTTGACATTAGTCATGTGTCTTTCTGCCAAGAGCGACAGACGTCAGTGTTAGCCGTGATCGTCTAGAGGTTAGGATCCCACGTTGTGGCCGTGCTAACCTAGGTTCGAATCCTGGTCACAGCATTGACATTTTGTACATATTTTACAGTCCAAAATCTGAAGAATTATTTGTTTTTATAACATTGTTTTTTGACGTCGTACTTGCTGATAGGTTACTCTTATAACAATTTTGATCAACTGAGATAAAGATTTCGTGGTTTCATTAACGCTGGTGGGTTACTGTTTAAAGAAAAAACCTTAACGTTCACCTCAAATATTCAGCGTCCAAGAAATATAGGCCACTGGCAAACTGGAACGTCTGTGAGCATCCGGTGTATTATTTGGAGCTGTCCCTTTTGAGAGAAGTTCCGTGTTCGAAGTGGTCTGTCTACATTGGGTATATAGTGTTTAAAACTTGTTATTACATGTAATCTTATTTAATTATGGAGTTAGCTAAAAAGCGATGGGTCACTGCACTTCTCCGTGTAAAGAGCAGTCGATTGATGCTTGAACTGTTGTCAGAGACCGTTCGTACACCGAGATACATCGTCTCAAAAGAAAGAAGAAAGAAGAACAATTGGCCATTTTTGTACCCTTTTCTTTTTTTGGTCTCTTTTGACATTTTAACCGACTTCTGACACTCGCTGGATTCGTAAGGCGTTTCTCTGTAAGAATATGTGCTTGAAACTTATAAGTTGATTTTAGTTGAGATTTGGGTAGTTTTGTTTTGTAGGCGTATATAGGCGTGTACGGGCCATCCCTATATAGAGAGTGCTACCGCCTCTCTGATATATATATATATATATATATATATATATATATATATATATATATATAATACGAGCACAAATACCCATCGTTGATTGGGTTAAAAAACATCCTACAGAAAATGGACTCTGATTTATGAAAGTGTGATAGGTTATGAAAAGGAAGGGTTGTAAAGAGATAGCTTCGAATTTGTGGGTATCAAAACGAAAACAAAATATGATCAAAGTAAAAATAAAATACATAAACCCCATAATTTATTATACCATACCTGTTCACACTGAAACACTTATCACAGTATTCTGTGGATCTATATTAAAAAACCTTGGTAAACTTTGTGAAATATTTTCATTCTATGGAGGTCAGACGCGAACAAACACCCCATAATTTTATTATACCATATTTCTTCAAACTGAAACATAATTATCAAAGTATACTTACGCAGATAGATATGAAAAGTCTTTATTAAAGTTTGTGCCTATTTTCATTCTATGGAGGCCAGGCGCGAATGCAGACCCTACAATTTTATTATACCATCCCTATTTAAGTTAAAACATACTTATCAAAGTATTCTTATGTACATCTATATAAAAAAAAACTTGTAAACGTTTTTTTTTTTTTTAATTTTTAAATTTTTTATTTCCATACTTTGTGGACCAGGCGCGAACGTAGACCCCCATAATTTTAATGAACCACCGTTCTGCAGGATCAAACATATCCATTCCTGTGTCTCGATACATCTTCTATCATTATATGTAATCAGTTTTTTAAAATAGTCAGCTATATTAACCAGTCTTTTGCCTTCTTCATCCTTACTCTCTAACCCTTATATCCGTTCTTTCCATTTTTCATCCCTCTTCGCTCAGCTTCTCTCGGGTTTGGCACACACCGCGTGCGCCATTGAAGCCTACGAAAAGTCATCCGAACTCATGTGTCCATATCCCCCCCCCCCACTTACTCTCGTTCGTAACTTACGTTCATTCATGTCACGTTTTCATTTCCTATTTCCTCAACTCTTTTCATTCACATGTCCAATCGTTCAGTTGCCCCCTTTCATGTTTCGTACTTCTACTTCAAATCTCTCCTCGTTTC
Source organism: Euprymna scolopes (assembly GCF_053919585.1). Classification (NCBI taxonomy): domain Eukaryota; kingdom Metazoa; phylum Mollusca; class Cephalopoda; order Sepiida; family Sepiolidae; genus Euprymna; species Euprymna scolopes. Next base: position 19,716,887 of record NC_136517.1, read on the forward strand.
GTCTCTTACTTATTCCACGCCAGCCTATCTGCCTACGTATTCCGTCGTCTTCCAATGTACTCGACGCCGTAAATAGACTTGTACTCTTTACAAAGCGAGTGTATTTTATTACCTCATTTTTCAATGGCGTCGCCGGTCGTTTAGAAGGGAAGTACGCACCTTCTACTTTTCTTTAGATGTTTTTTCTCTCCTTCTTTACGATTTCTTATTTTCTTCTTCACTCTCTTCGTTGTTTTTTTTATGTAGTTTTCTTCGTCAGTTTCTTTTGTACTTTACCATTTCTTTTTCTTCTCCTTCTTCTTCTCCTTCTTCTTCTTCTCATATTATTATTCTAATTATTATTATTTGTCATCATCGTTATGATGATGATCATCATCATTATTAGCAGCAGCAGCGAGATCTTTTCCCGTATTTTTTCTTTTTTTTCTTTTCAATTTTTTAATCCCCTACTTTCTTCTTCTTCTTCTTCTTCTTCTTCTCCTTGTTGTTGTTGTTGTTGTTGTTGTTCTTCTTCTTCTTCTTCTTCTTCTCCTTGTTGTTGTTGTTGTTCTTGTTCTTGTTCTTCTTCTTGTTCTTCTTCTTCTTCTTCTTTTTCTTCTTCTTCTTCTTCTTCTTCTTCTTCTTCTTCTTCTTCTCCTTGTTGTTGTTGTTGTTGTTGTTCTTGTTCTTCTTCTTGTTCTTGTTCTTCTTCTTCTTCTTCTTCTTCTTCTTCTTCTTCTTCTTCTTCCTCCCCAACTTTGTTTCTTTACTCCCCATTTTTTGTATTTTCCCCTATTCCTTACTTTCTCTTTTTTTGATGTTGTTTTTCTTCTGTCCATCATCATAAAACCCCTTTCGTCTTTATTTAAAAACGAAATAGAAACGTTTCATCTTTATGATAAACACGAGTTCGTATTACATGCTTTTCCTATTTTTTGATTTATTAGCAGCCATCTGCGCCGCCACACCCGCTACGAAAAAAAAACAAAAAAACGATTTATTGTTTTTAACCAGAGGAAATTGTGTTTTCTCGTCTGTGAATTGAGTAATTGTTGCGATACCGAAACTTCCAATACTGTATTATGATGTGAAACAACACTCCCACTCGTAACACCGTAGAATCAGCAGGAGTAATAGTAGTGCGCAGCGCGTACTACGGCTACCCATATTTGACACCATTTACCCCTTATCCTCTCCTTGTAACCCTTTCTTACAACTAATCCGTGTTCCGGGTTTTTCCTCCGTGGTTCCAACCTTGGGCCCACATCAATAATAGTTTTATTATCATTTTTTTTTACTTGGGGGGTCACCGCTTACTACAGCTCAGAGGTTAATCTAGAATTAGGATTAAATATTAAGTAGATAGTGAGACGTTATGATCAGTAATGGTGGAACTTTGGTAGAGCTTAACGGAAACTTATTTACATTAAATCTGAAAATGACACTGTTATAGTCAGCTGGTAAGCAGAACCACGGAATTAATTACTCGGTATACATTCTGAAATATGGACATGAATAAAAGATTTTGTCGGATACAAAAATGTCTTTCAAAAACATTTTTTCTGCAGGGTAATCTGGCCTAAACCATTAGGCTGTCTGAAGATATCGGGTTTCTGGCTCAAAATGCACCAAATATTTATGTTATTTTTCTTTTCGTTTGCAAAACTGCATCATGTTCTGCGATACCAAAACCAAGCGCGTCATTTTTTTTTCTCAACAAAATAACTAAAACAAACACCATAAATAAATAGTTGAAGATATAGATAATCTGGAGAATAAAAAGGTTTACCAAAATTTCCCGAAATAGGGTTGATATGCCGTAAAACAAAAGAACCAAACTAAACATTATGAATAAATATTTGAAGATATAAAAAAACTTGAAACATAAATACTTTTTTTTATCCCAAATTATTGGATTCGGCATTAAATAACCCGAAAAAATTAACAAAACGCGGATGAAAATACATGCGAAATGACGTCACCAAAAAAAAAAAAAGACTTTGAAAAGGTGTAAGAGGACGATCACGTGAAAGACGTGAAAGAGAGAGAACAAGATAATGTTCAAGATCTCGTGAGAGAGGTGGAGAACGTTTTACATCACGTAGGAAATAAATGTTGTTAAAACGAAAATAGTGAGTTTGAGTTTTTCCTATTCTTTGTCTATGTCTCCTTTGCGACTGTAATTACACAAAACGTGTGTTCCTTCCCGTACAATGGTACAAAAGGGTTGACTTGCCGTAAAACAAGCCAACCAAAGAACTAAACAAACTCAATCAAAAAATGTTCCTCATGGAATTATCCGTAAAATACTGTGAATTTTAGATAGGCTTCAGCATAGGAAGGGGATTGTGGATTGAACAGTGATTCGAATAGGATAAGCCAACTATTTACATATCAAATGACTCCTTGGAATGGCTGCAAGGATCGAATAAAACTCATCGATTAGCAGCAATTTGGCTCAGAACCAACAGAAGAATGGTGCAAAAGCAGTATTGGTATTCCTATTCTATTGATTCAAGGCCCCACGTTTGATAGGATTCGCTTCCACATGCAGTGGAAGACATGACAAGAGATCTTGAGAGTACTTGAACGCTTGATAGACACCATTTTTTATGTTTTTCCTGTTTTTTTTCTACAGACCGTGATGTACTTCGTATTTGAAGTAAACCATGACCAAATATCTAAAAAAAAAAAAAAATGGCAAATTAAATCCTCACGCCACCGAGCACGCCCCTCTGAATGCGGACGAGAGCAGCTTCAATTATTAAAGGACAGCTTTTAATAAAAAAATTGAAAAAATCGTAGACAATGAGAAAATCATATCAAAATATGAATAAAAAACCAATGATACATAATTGTTGACCAATCCAACTGGAAGAGGTAAACAATTGTGTAAACTACCCTATTACTGAACCATGTATGCACATATGTAACAAATAACGTTTGTATAATAAACATACTGTCTGTCTGTCTGTCTGTCTGTCTCTCTCTCTATATATATGTATATATCATGCTTTATTCAGCGTTGATTCTTTATATATATATATATATGTATATATATATATATACATAAGAATCAACGCTGAATAGCTTTACAATAGAACCCCCCCCCAAAAAAAATGGCTGCCAGAACAGACATTTGATTTTTCTATAAAATCTATTTTCTTCTTGCGATGTTATATTGTCATGCATTTTTCTATCAAAGCAAAGAATTTCTATTTTTCTGAAGAGTATAAGTCTGAAAAGAGCCGGTATTAGCATAATAACAATAACCGTTTATTACTGCATAACGAAACGGATCTGTAAAAGATGTACTGAACTTTTAACAAGCCAGAGGAGTTGTTTTACATATCAAATATATATTTTGATCTTAGAATGTGATTCTTTTATATTGGTTTTATTGTTATATTTAACATGCATTGAGCTTCTAAACAGAAAAAATGGTTTTAACAAAGAGTGAAATATAATCGGAAAAACTATCTATCTATCTATCTATCTATCTATCTATCTGTATGTATATATATAATAAAAATCTTGATATTGAAAATTTATTCAAATTTGCAAAAAAAAAAAAACAAAAACAAAAACAAACACACTTATAAACCTATAAGAAAGGTATACATAATTTTAATTATTCGAGAAGGAGTACAAATAAAACAAGAAAAACCTTATTCCTTGGAGTTTCGAAGAATGCAATTCTTCTCATCAGAGAGAAGAGGTTTGCAAAATAAATAAAATTTTGCAGGTTAATTTTGCAGGTTAATGCATCACAGAAAACAAATAATATGAAGTTTATATTTCCACCAAAAAGTCATTTAACAGTTCAGTTAACAGTAGCAGGTCAAAGAGATTCAAGGGGATTGAGAAAGTAAAAAACGGAAAAAGGAGGAAAAGGATATGATAAAAATCTAATGGGAATGATGAAAATAAAAATCCGAAATGGGGCTGTTGAAAATGCATTGGCAATCCATGAGAAAACAGAACTATAAATATAAATGTCCAGGGTAAAATAGAGCCGCATGAAAAATCACCAGGTTATGGAGAAGTCAAGATATGCAACGTTTTTTTTTTAATATAAAGTAGTGAAGTAAAGAGAGCGTTAAAGTTAAGATACAAAATGAGATCAGGAAAAGGGGTGGTGAGAGAAAAAGAGAGAAAAATGAAAAACAGAGATAAGAGTAAAAGAGAGGAAGAAAGGATATTAAAAAAAAACAAGAGGAGAGGGGAGAAAGTGTGAGGGGGAAGGCGAGAGAGAAAGAGGGGAAGGGGCAGGTAGAGTCATTTTTCTAAATCTATTTTTAGAATAGGTAGATATAGGTCAGTAATGATGTTATATAGTTGTTTCATTAAAGAGTCTTAGAGAGAGACTATTATAAGTGATGCTTTTTCTTGTGTGAGTTCTTATTAGTAATGATATGAGTCTTAGTGAGAGTTCTTGTCTTATTACATATGATGTTGTATCTTAGAGAGAGAGAGAGAGATGTTGTTGTAATGACATTTTATAACACAGACATATTATAACAATACAATTTACCTTTTTGTAGAAATCACAAACACAAAGATGAGCTTTATCCAAAACACATGGTGAATTTATTTAATACGACCGGTCGGGATTTCCTCATTAAGAACTCAAAGTTTCACATCTTAGTTTCTGAAGTGACGTCTCGCTTCAGACGTCCGCCTGTCTGTCTCCCCTGACTGTCTCTCCTGACTGTCTCTCTGACTCTCTCGCTATATTGAGAAATCCATGCATCCCGGCCACGTGAGCAAAATTCACGTGTTTCAACATGCGCGACTTTGCACGTTTTCGACATTGATTTCCCAATAACCTATTTTCCTTGTTTGTTTCCACAAAGGAATTTAACATACATATCTAATTTATTTAACTCATATTTTATTATCCACATTCTTTTAACAATTGAATAGTTTATTTATTATTTATTTCATCCGAATTAACAATTTACTGGACATTCCATTTAAACCTATTGTTCTTTAAAACTTATGTCCAGGGTTCGATTTCTGCTTTCTCTTATTTCCATTTTAACTAATTTCTCTATTTTTATACTTACATGAACAGGGGACAGCCCTTATCATGTAACAATGATCAATTTGACTCAGACAGAAATATAATTCAAGTTGATTAATTTTAATGCAGAATTATAAATATAATTGAACGTGTATCTATATTTAGGGTGTCCATTGTCTCGTGAGACTTTACGGATGCATCCATTCATAACTAAGTTTATATCAAGAGAGATTACAAAAAGATAGTTTTTCTGCAGTTAAGTTTAAATGATCAATTATATAACTAAAAATAAATTCAATCCCTAACAAATTAAAACTGACAAACATATACGACCGAGACCGAAAAAAATACAATCGCTAGTAGAAATATATTATGGACAATGACGTAATAGTTGTTTCAACTAGCAATCCTGGCATGCAGACCATTACGACATTATTGGATTTCAAAGCAGCTAAAAATACCCTCCTTTTCGGCATTAGGCAGGGAGATTTAGTTTGAAAACCACTGCAGCATTTCAAGCGTTTAAAATCGATGTCAGAATATTGAACGGTGATTACAGCTAGAAGCCGTCATCGACTCAGGCGATGTCGACGAGGTCAATACAATTGTGAACTAAAGAAAAAATAACACCATGAAATCGGCTATTTCAAACTGAAGCGTGACCGACCAACGGACATACTATTTACAATGTAACTGTGACAAACCAACAAACATGCTATTTCACATTTTCACATTGACAGAAAAACGAGCACTCTAATTAAAATTCAAAATGAACGAAAATGTCATTTAAAGCATCAGTCTTACAAACATGCTGTTTCCAACGTAATCGTGATAAATCCACCAAACATTATATTTCAAACTTAAGCATTATATACGAACCTTTACACAGTCTTTTTTCTGGAGAATATTAGACTCATTTAAAATTAAGTGCACCCATTCAAACGGTGTGTTTAGCAAAGAAATTAACAGATAAAAATTTACCCATGATGGACTTGTAACATAGCGCGGAGGCGCATATGAAAAAGAAATGGCGTCATCAGTGAGGAAAGATAAAGAGTTTAAAAAAGAGATTACGTTAGAGATGGAAAAACCGTTCAAGATCACGTGAGAGGTGTGAATGACGCCCGAGACCACGATGTCACAGCGGTAACGTAACAATAAGAAATAAATGTCGTTGCACCACAAAAAAGCGAGTAGAAGTTCTTTCCTATTTTTTTTATCTCTCATGCGACTGAGGTTACAACGTGTTGGTTTCCGGGTGACGTACCTGACCGACGAAAATGCTATTTTAAATTTAAGCGTGAAAGGCCGAGTATAACCTTTTCATAACGGAGAAGATGAATTTAGGGAAGTACATAGACTTTTTACACAAGCGAACACTTGTGCGTATGTGCGTTGTCGCTATATAGTGACCAAGAAACACAAAACCATTAATGAAAACCTTTTTTTTACATACGTGCACAGTCGCTGATATTCTTTCTTTAATCGTCGCCCTCCATGTGCGTAACTGTTGATCTGTACAGTTGTGTCTTCTAGTGGTTGTTTTTCGGCTGTTAAAAACTTATGGACTTGTGCTTTACAAAGGTTTTATTGGGGAGAGAAGCTCGTTCATGAGGGGAGTGACGAAAAATTCATTTTTTATATAAAGAAAAAATAATGGCTGAAATTAATTCCTTTTGTGCGCAGCCTTAAAAATGGCCGACGATTAGACAACCGCGAGAAATATTCACTTAAGTCCTTACATTATCTACACATGCGCTCTGTTTGATTCCATGAGTTAAAACTGCATCGAAACTCTGTCCCGTCTCGTGATATCGACATCTACTTCTAGTGTGTTTAATCTAGAGAGCTAACACTTGGCCTCTCTCGCTTCAATCACGCTAGGTGTATTGGGTCTATTTTCGTCTGCAGGCAGGTTATCTTGATATAGTCTTAATATAATCCTCCCACAGAATGTATACCAATAAACTATTATTTATTGCCGCCGGGTATTAATATATAACACGAAGAAAATGCTGCAAACAGCATTTTCTTTATTAATTTTCTTTATTTTTTTTTTAGAAAAAGAAAAGATGAGGATAACAGTCCGCAATAAATAAATTAATAAATAATACTCATCTCAATAATGAATTCCAATTAAATAATATATACAATTCGGTACGGATCCGACCATGGAATATCAGATAATAAATAAACATCAATTTATAAGACTAAAAAATTCAACCTTGATCAACCTTCGAGACCCATGGCGCAGTGGATAGAGACGTTGAATCTCTACGGTTCCAGGTGAGAATTGTCTAAAGATAGCGGTTTCAATCTTACACAAAGGCGGCTAGAGGCTTACTTGGCCAAAAACGTGGTGAGACGACAACAACTATGGATGAGAATGCAGTTAGGAAATTCAGTGTTCCATATCACATCGCCGTTACCACCTGACGAAGGCCAGAGGAATAGTTGGCCGAAACGTCGTGAAAAAAAAATGATGAGGATAATAGTCCGCAATAAATAAAATTAATAAAGAAAATGCTGTTTATAACGTAAGTTTGACAGACATTGTTTATAAATTTAAGCATGACAGATTAACCCAAATGCTATTTATAGTTTAAGCGTGTCTAGTTAAATATATTTTGAGTTTAAGTGTGACAAAGCAACGAAAATTCTCTTTTACATTTAAACATACTAGACCAAGGAAAATGTCTAACATAGCGCGCACGCGCGTATGCAGATGCGTGCGAAATGATGTCACCGCTAGGGAAAAATAAAGACTTTAGAGACGTGGAGCACGGAACAAGATAACGTTCGAGATCACGTGAGAGGAGTGAATGAAGCTCGAGAAGACGATCACGTGGATGATATCACGACCGTAGGAAATACATGTCGTTCTTAGAAAGCAAAAGCCAGTCGGAATTCTTTTCTATGTCTTTGTCGGTGTTGCGACTGGAAGCTACAACGTGTTGGTTCCCGGACAAGGCTACAGACGATAATTTGGTGCCATAAAGACCAGACCTCTTTTTTTTTTACAAAACGGGTAAAAATGTATAAAAGAAAGATAGAAAAAAGGTTACCACGAAGAAAAGAGACAAGAACGGATCAAGCTTTGAGAGAAAACCGACGAAAGTGAGAGAGAACACTTGAAAGCAAAAGAATTGTAAGCTGCAAGTGATATTGTTTTAGTTTAATTCTCTTTTTCCTTCACTGTCGAATCTCTTCTACTGTTTGTCGGCCATATTTTTAATTGGTAAAACGTGTTTTGTAGGGTCTTTAGGTCAACGTGGATATTATTCTATCATTGTTGCTAAAAATGAAAAAAAAATGGCTTTGCTGATGATAGATAAATTAAAATAACGGTTTCAGTTATCGATTATCGGTAATTATCGGGGGTATTCTGAGACAGAACTTAACTAAGATCATTCCCAGACTTATACACTAAACTTCTGTAAATTTTAAAGAAAATCTGTTTAGCCGTTTCGGAGTGTAGAAGGAACGAACTAACAGACAGAGACAAAGTTGCATTTATATAATTATAGAGATAAGGCATCAGTTAACTAAACAAGTACTTATTAGATTTTAAGTAAACAGTTCGAATAAAACATACTTGTGTAATTTGGTAGTCGAGATGCTCAAGGATCGATTCTCGTCTGATTGTCATTCTCGTCTGGGTTACAAAGAAAAACGCTGATTGGGGTTCTTTTCTGTTCCTTGTCTGTTTGTGATTGAAAACTACCACGTGTTGGTTCCCGGATTACGTTAATTATGTTTTATTTTCAACTTTAACCACTGAAAAGACCACCGAGAAAAGCTTCTTTTTTTTTTAAACTGAACCTGAGAAGCAAACGAAAATTCTCTTTCAAAGTAAGATTTAAAAGATAACTTTTTTTTTTTTAAATTTATGCGCGGCAGTCTGACCCAAACTTAACCGTCTCATCCTGGCCTTTACTAAATAGAACTTTACCGTTAGTGATGTAGGCAGAAACAGAAGGATGTATGGCATATTCCCTGGCCTTGGTAGATGTCAATTTCGAGTGCTTTTGGGAAAAGGTAAGAACATTATCGACATTTAATATAGATTGAGATAAAACATTATTGTTTAGCGAAAGTTGTATGATATATATATATATATATATATATATATATATATATATATATATATATATAAATAGAATGGAGGTAGAAGGACCTGAATACTCAACGTTTCGTCCGATTTATGGGGCTTTTTCAAGAGAGATGGTCACAGACGAGAGGATTTGGAGCTATATATAATGATGGGGGAGAACAGCGTGTTTTCCTTATGTAAATTAGATGTCTATGTACATATATACATTTTATGATTAGAGAAAACAATAAATAAACTAGCGTAGTTGATTACGTCTAAAAATGAAAAGTGATAAAGTAAATAAATTGATAAAATGAGACGAGAAAATTAATTGGAGTAAAATATCGTAGAGATTTAAAAGATTGCGTTTGGAAGTATAATATATATATCCTCCGAATCTCTCGTCAGTGACCATCCCTCTTGAAAAAGCCCTCATAAATCGGGCGAAACGTTGAGTATTCAGGTCCTTCCACCTCCATTATATTTCATATCGTCGGATTTAATCCAGCTCAACAATCATATATATATATATATATATATATATATATATATGCATATATGTGTGTGTGTGTGTGTGTGTGTGTGTGTGTGTGTGTGTGTGTGTGTGTGTGTGTCACTAAATTTATAAAAACATGTAAACAAGATAGGCGGATATCTCTCGAGAGCTTTTTCAGATATTATCTCGCAAGGAGAAAATCGATAGAATACGATAAAAAAAATATTATTGGCGAAAATAATGGTGGAATTTTAAAGCGTCAAAACACGATTAAAATAAACGATTTAATTAGATATACTTGCATGAGATAATGAAAATGGCACCGCATGAGAAAAGAAAACAGAGGAGGTGGGCAATGTTCCCGAAAGAGATTTTACGATTTTATCGACTCCTTCTGCTGGCAAAAAGAATGTTTTCGAATGGAGATAGAGACATATTCCAAAGTTTTAAAATGATTTTTGGAATCCGTTCTATGTAGTAACTTATATATATATATATATATATATATATATATATATATATATATATATATATATATATACTAGCAAAAGCACCTGTCGTTTACTGAGTTCAAAAATAGCCTACAGAAAATGGACTCTGATTTATGAAAGTATGATAGGTTATGAAAAGGAAGGGTTGTAAAGAGATAGCTTCGAATTTGGGGGTATTAAAACCAAAGCAAAATATGATGAAAGTAAAAATAAAATAGATAAACCCCATAATTTATTATATCATACCTGTTCACACTGAAACACTTATCACTATATTCTGTTGATCTATATTAAAAAATCTTGTTAAACTTTGTTACATATTTCCATTCTATAGAGGTCAGGCGCGAACGAATACCCCATAATTTTATTATACCACATTTATTCAAACTGAAACATAATTATCAAAGTATACTTACCCAGACAGATATGAAAAGTCTTTATTAAAGTTTGTGCCTATTTCCATTCTATGGATGCCAGGCGCGAACGCAGACCCCACAATTTTTATTATACCATCCCTATTAAAGTTAAAACATACTTATCAATGTATTCTCATGTACATCTATATCAAAAACACTTGTAAAGGTTTTTTTAAAAATTTTTTAATTTTTTATTTCCATACTTTGTGGACCAGGCGCGTACGAAGACCCCACAATTTTAATTAATCATCATTATGCCAGATCAAACATATCCATTCCTGTGTCTCGATACATCTTCTATCATTATATGTGATCAGTTTTCTATAATAGTCAACCATATAGGAGCCAATTTATATATATATATATATATATATATATATATATATATATATATATATATATATATATATAAAGTTGAATGTGTGTGTGTGTGTGTGTGTAAACATGAAATAAAATTAAGCATTTACAAATTAGAAGGGTCGTCAGTAGGCCAACAACATAATCTTTTCATTGTTTTCACTCTCGAGTGTGTATCCGTTGATATCTTATATGCTTTTATATAGAGTGATGTGGTTCTCAGTTGATTAACTGTCTAACTGTGTCGGATATATACTAGAGAGTCAAAACAATGAAACGAATATGCCGTAGTCATAGCCCTATTCATCAGGTAGCAAGTGCTCGCTAAAACATAAACAAGGTTTTTGAAAAGAGAAAATGTGAAAAACGAATTTGATCACAAAACATTTTATGCAAAAGTTTCTATTTTTAAAGTTTTATAGTTCAACACATTTATGTTAGGAGATTGAATCAATAAAATCAATTGCATGAATATGTGCGTATTTGAGTATTTGGCAGCGTGACGTTGTGTATGCGTGTGGGTTATTCTTGTTCTTTTATTATGTGTGTAGGTTTTTCTATCGCCACTCCCGATACCAGGGTCTGTAGAGAATGTGTTATTGGGTTCATGTTTGTTGGACCGACGTATGAATATTTTCGACTGCTGTCTCCTCGCTGTATAAGAATTCCCAACTGGCTTATTACTTTCGCACGTACTTTTAACTATTTTAGGGGGCGTGGAAATATTTCCATTGGTTGGGAATAATTTGGTTTAAAAACCATCATGTTAAAAACTGTTAGGTTATTGAAGTGAGAAGGAAAGCGAATTCCAACAAAGCGGAGATAAAAGGGGTGTAAGCAATTACAGTCATTTGCCTTTTAGCGTTCGTCGAATTCACTCTGCAGTTAAATCACTACAGACGGATCAATCGTCTCATAGCAACGTTCAGCTAAAAAGTTCGCAAACCTTAAACGCATTCCACTGTTGGAAGAAAAACCCGAAGCAATTTATTGATCTGCAATTTCCACAAATCAATCGATATTCGTTAACTGTGATAAACTAGTTAAAGTATTCAGTATTAGACGCGTCGCAAATTCATATCAGTATAATGGATCAAGTTCAAAATAGTTGTTCTTGTTGTATGTGGGGGCGGCTGTTTATATTACCGTTTATCATACTTTACTAACTAAAACGTACTTGTATGTATACTTGTTTCGTAGTGTGTTGAATAGTACGTGTTTGAATGTGTATACGTGGCACTTACAATGTCTGTTGTTTCTTATAAACGGACCATATTTATGCTTGCATGTAAGTTGTATAACCGACTGTTATCCTTATTCTAAATGCCTATTTTACGGCCCGTGATTTTTCGCATCTAGTGATATTAATGCGTGCGTGTCGACATAATTACACATAACAAATACACATAACGACATAACGACATACCTGTTCTGCTACTGTTTCTTCTGGGAGTTTCTTGTTGAAGAAACTCCCAGAAGAAACAGTAGCAGAACAGGTATGTCGTTATGTCGTTATGTCGTTATGTCTTGGAGAGCCGGGCCTGCTTTAGGGGAAACACTTCATAAGATCAAGAAGATGTATGTTTTTATATTTTATTCACTCCTAGGTCTTTGTCATAGCAGAAAAGTGATCGACGATCTCTATCTTGGGGAAGGGGTTCTTCTATGCCTCCATTCTGAGACCCCTTCCCCCTTCATGGGGAAACGCATTTCAAGCCCATATGTCTTTCTTGCTGTCTCGAATCCGACTGCCAACGATGCTCGCACAGACCAGAACATGTGACATGCGACACGTCAACTTTGGTTACCTGTTCGAATACCTTTCGGTGCAAACTTCACATGCCACCGAGTTTGACAAGGTTTTGACAACAGACAGATATATAGATAGGTAGATAAGTATATAGATCGGTAGATAGATCGATACATGCATACATACATAATCAGATAATTTTAGATAAACAGATAACTCACTACGTCTGCTCGGCCACTCTATAACATTTTTCTGTTGCATGTGTCATTTAGGAAGATTATTAATGCAGTTTAGTAGGAAAATGCCATCAACTTAGAACTGGTTCAAAACGGCAATTGAAGCACATGTTCCCACGCGAAAATTTTATAACAAGCCCCACTCTCCCCAATGGTTTACTTCTACTTGTGCAGCTGCCATTGTGCAAAGGCAGCATGCGTACCGCAGATTTAACCGACATAAGTCCAGTTCAAATAGACAGAAGTATATAAAAGCCAGAAGTAACTCTAAGAAACAAATAGCGACAGCTAAGAGAGAATTTACTGAAACCACCAAAACGCATCGAAGCACAGAAATTAGGAACCCGTGACTTCTGGAAAATCTACAACAGTGTAGTAAATAATGGACAATAAACAATTCTCCCACTATCCAACTATCATGAGGGTTTTTTTTTGCTCAGCAACCGAGAAGGCTAACATGCTTGCCAGTTGGTTTGGCTCCAACTCCACACTGGGCCCTGCAAACCACCCCCTCCCAGACTTTCCTTTGCGAATAGACGCCATACTAGACGATCTTAAAATCACCCCTTCTCAGGTGCATGCTATCATCTTGACACTTCAAAAGCATGTGGACCTGATCTCATCTCGGCTGTGCTATTAAAATAATTCTTCGCTGAAGTTGCTCCAGTTCTCTACAAACTTTACAATAAATACCTTAATGAATCTTGCTTTCCTTCCTGCTGGAAAACTGCTTCTGTGGTACCAGTTTTCAAGAATTCTGGCGAAAGAACTGACCCAGTAAATTATCGCCCCATTAGTCTCCTCCCACTTTTCGCCAAAATATTTGAGTCCATAATTAACCAAGCTCTAGTCCATCACCTTACAGATACTAAACTTCGTCCGACCAACAATATGGATTTAGGCAAATCGGTTCCACAGCAGACATCCTAACTGCAATGTCTGAACGTATATACCATTCACTGAACAAAGCGGGGGAGGGCAGAGCGGTAGCTCTAGATATATCTAAGATAGGGTATGGCATGAAGGTCTTCTTAGGAAAATTAGATCATACGGTATCACTGAAAGAATACTTAACATTATTAAATCATTCTTAGATAAGAGAAAAATCCAGGTTGTCCTCGACGGGCGTACATCTAAACAATATGATATAAATGTGGGAGTACCTCAAGGGTCTATCCTTGGACCTCCATTATTTCTAATATTCATAAATTACCTCCCTGACAAATTGTATGTGAGATGTGCATATATGCTGATGACACCACGCTCTATAACAGACACGACAGGAAAACAAATGAACACATATCTAAAGAAATGGCAGAAACACTAGAGAATGACCTCCAATCTGTAGTGGAATGGGGACAAAAATGGATGGTCACATTCAATGCTGCCAAATCTAAACTTGTTTTCTTCAATAATTACAAGAAACCTTCTCTATCACCAATAGCAATAGCAAAAGAATCTTTATCTGAAAGTACATCTTTAAAACTCCTCGGCCTAACGTTCACAGGAAACATGAGTTGGAACAATTACATTGAGAGCATTACCAACACCGCTGTGAAGAAGGTAGGTTCTCTCTACCTTGCTAGAAAGCTACTAACGCCCGAAAGTATCCGGTACCTCTATAAGGCCACCATTCGCCCATGTATGAAGTGTTCTTGTTATATTTGAGCTGGTGCATCTGCCACTAGTCTCTCGCTCCTGGACATGGTTCAAAAGAGAGTCGCCAACCTGATAGGTCCTGAACTATCATCTAAGCTTCAGTCTCTGTCCTATCGACGAAATGTTGTATCCCTCTGCCCGTTCTACAAGTAGTTTAATGGTGAATGCTCCGACGAACTTCAAGCACTCGTACTCCTCGACGTAAATACCCCCGACAAACCCGACCAGCAGCTAAATCCCACCCCTTTACAGTAGAGATCCCTAGATGTAAGAGAGCCTTCCACTCCAATAATTTCTTCCCCAGAACCGCTAGACTTTGGAATTCACTTCCGGGTCCTCCTTCCCCAACTGTACTGACATGCAGAAGTTCAAGTGTAACGTGAAACAACATCTTGCTGCCCAACTTCCCACATAGTTCCCCTGTAGATTATGCCATTGATAGTAGCCCCCTATATCAAAGTGGCAATGTGCCTTGTTTGAGGTGAAAATGCACGGACGTTTCTTTGTAACAGATATGATTGGATTTTCGAAAATAGAGTGTTTTTTATTCACACTTCTAAGGGGAAATTTCTAGGAAGTACTAATAAGGATAAGCAAGCCAAGCATGCGGGATCCACATCCACGTGTGAAAAATTTACTTTCGACATGACTAACGTTTGTACAAAATATCAAAAAAACACAAGGCTTGGTTATTGAGAAAAGTGCCAACAAATGAACGGACACACAATTTTTGGACAATTATACCCTTATAATACCTCCCGGGGGGCATTTACGGATAAACCGGGAAATTCGTTCTAGAAAAAATTTATTTCACCATGACTAATGTTTGTGTAAAAGTTCCAAAAAAAATTCAAGGTGTGGTTATTGAGAAAATTGCGAACAAACGAACGGATGAACGATTTGGGAGCAGTTTTACCTCTATAATGGTCCCCTAGGGAGCAAACAAACTTATCCCGAGAATCCGTTCTAGCAAGACTTTAATTTTACCATAACTGATGTTTGTGCAAAATCCCCACACCCCCAAAAGAAAAAATCCAAGGCAGTTTTATTAAGAAAAGTGCGAACAAACAAACGGACGAACGATTTATGGTCCTTACGAGAGCAACCAGACTTATCTCGAAAAATCCGTTCTGGCAAAAATTTACTTTTAACATACCTAACGTTTGTGCAAAATTTCGAAAACATCTAAGGCGTTGTTATTGAGAAAAGTACGAACGGGAGTGAATTACTAGGTCCAATCCCTCCTTTGTTGGGGGACCAAAAAGAATTAATGGATTCTCAGTTGCATGAAGGAAAGGTGAATGAGAGAAGACCAGTCTAATATTGATCGATACAGTGAACTTACAAAACTGTTTAAGCGTTACCTGGAGGAGAGGTTCTTCCCAACACCCTGGAAAACCTAATCAGAATGCCCTGTATTAAAGAATTCAGGTGACAGGTCATCTCCCTCTCAGTACAGACCAATAAGTCTCCTGTGTGTCATGAGTAAGTTGCTGGAATCCATATTAAATAAAGAAGTAATCAACCACCTCACCAGAAATAACCTTCTTAGTGACATGCAATATGGTTTTCGTTCTGCTAGATCAATAGCACATGTGCTAACGGTTATATCTCATAGGATTAGTGAATCTCTCGACAAAGGTTTCCTTTCTAGGACAATTGCTCTTGACATATCCAAGGGTTTTGATAAGGAATGGCATAAAGGCCTAATTCATAAGATTTCCAGCTACAGTATAACTGGAAATGTTTTCTCAATTATTAAATCATTTCTCTCTGATAGGTTCATAAGAGTAGTGGCTGATGGGCAGAAATCAGAGGCCCTCAATATTAATGCTGGAGCCCCTCAGGGGTCCATCCTTGGCCCAACTCTCTTCCTGATCTACGTCAATGATCTCCCTAAACTCATACTTAAATCATTCGTTGACATCTATGCTGATGACACGATCATCTATGGCAACACATCAAAGGCCGTAAATGACAAAGCTCTCTCCGATTCTCTCTCCTCTCATCTTGAGCGCGTGGTACAATGGGGAAAGAGATGGCTGGTTCCTTTAAATGCATCTAAGTCCAAGCTTCTATCTTTACATCATCAACGCTCTGATCCCCATCTGGCATCAATTGAAATGGATGGGTCGAGTCTTGGGGAGGCTCAATTTTTTGACAAGCTTCTGGGCTTGACCTTTACTCCTGATCTGAAATGGAACACGTACATCAAATCTGTTTTCAAGGTCGCTGGAAAAATGGTGGGATCCTTCTACCGCTCCAGTAGATATGTCACTGCTGATTCAATTCTCTATCTATATAAAAGCCAAGTACGTCCAAGGATGGAGTATTGCTGCCATATCTGGGCAGGAGCTCCTGAAAACAGCCTATCTTGCCTTGACAAGGTACAAAATAGAATTCATAGCTTAGTAGGTGATGCCCTTTTCTCTTCTCTGCAAATATCTCCCACAAAATTGACGTTGCAAAACTGTCGTTGTTTTATCGTTATGTCCATGGGAAGTGCTCGTCTGAGCTTCAATCTCTGCCCCCCTCGCCAATCTTTCATGGAAAATACCCGTCTAGCTGAACCCACTGTCAGTAATTTTCCCCATTCTTTATCTGTGCCTAAATCCAAAGGTAGATTCCATGAACAAAACTTCTTTCTTAGAAGTGCACGCCTGTGGAACTCTCTTCCGTTTGACCATTTCCTACCTGACTACAACTTGGATGTCTTCAAGTCCAACATAAACAAATTCCTTATGAACCGCCCCCTTAAGTAAGACACTTTATCAGATCTCCATTACTAGCGATTACTACGATATTATCCCATTAATTACTGTACACACAATAACCTTTATCCTTGAGTGGCCACCGGGACTTTATAAGTAGTGACTTCCTTGTAAAAAAACTAAAAAAAAAAAAAAACGTCAGCACCAGCATTTGGCAAGGTCACGCGAAGAAAAGAACTGAGCGCTGACTATAATTACAAGGGTCGTTCCAAAAGAAAAGGCCTCCTATCTATTTTTACTAAAAATTTAAAACGTTTAAGAGCTACAAAGATGGGAGTAGTACTATCATAACGAGCTTTTGCTCCCAGAATTTATTTTTCTACATAGTCATCATTATTCTCAGTGCACTTTTGCCAGCCTCTTTTGATGACTCGGTCGAAAAGTCAGGAGCGTTCTTTGTCACTCACATTTCTGTCGTCACTCTGAAATCAACGAACCCATCTTCTAACTGTGCTGACATCCATTATATCGGCTTCCTAAACATTCAATAAGCGCTACTGACTGTTGATCACTTCCATTTTTTTCTTCTTGAAAGATGCATGACTTGGTAGTTTAACTATTATCTTACTGATTCCTTTCTCTTTCTACTTCAAGCATCTTTTTGAGCACGGACAGAAGTGGCTTATTAGATCCAGAATTTTAACATCTTACACCATTAACGCCCTGATCCTCAATTTGATACTAAAAATGAATCGCTTTCTTGTTAAGGAAGCATCTTGCAGGGAAGCCTCTTGATAAGCTCATACGCACTGGCTTACAGTCAAGATCTGAAGTGGATTATTTACATCCAATCCATTGATAAGTCTGCTGAAAAAATGCTTATATCATTCTATGACTTGAAAAAGCAGAACATTACTGCCGATGGATTATTTAGTCCTAACAAGGAGTACTATTGCTACATATGAACAGGCCCTGGTCAGTTGATAAAGTACACAATTGGCTTCGAAATATAGTGGGAATGATAATTTCTCTTTGTCTTTACCGCCCCTTTTTCTCACAGAGATGTTGCTGGACTTTTTTAAGCTTTTTGCTATTATCAAAAAAATTTCCTGTCTTTTTCTCTCTTACTTTCCCTCTCTGTAAAGCTCTAACCAAGTATGCCGACCTATTCCACAAATTCCAAAACCTCAACATGAAACATCTCCAGAAAAAAAAAAACTCGAATAAACCTAGAACCCCATCTTCCAACGTAGACACCTACTACCATATATCCTTCTCCAACATCAGGGGTCTACGTTCCAACCTTCCAGAGGTTGAAACCCAATTACAGGAGACGATATATTCTTTCTAAGCGAAACTGGAATAGGGCCGACCACTTCCCTAGATGAGTTCATAATTAACGGATACTCTAACTTAACATCTAAATCTGACCCCCAAGATCGCCATGGGCATGGAATATGTGCCTACATAAAAGATGGCTTCCCATGTGGCAGGGATATCTCTAGAGAAGATGCTAATTTACCTTATATGTGCTTCCGTGTTGCACTTGCTTACACCACTGCATTTATATTTGCCCTCTATCGGCCCAAAACAGCGGAGTTACTATCTGTAAGAGCATATCTGAGAAAATAGACCACATCCTGTCTGCACATCCCTCAGCTAACATCCACATCTGTTGTGACTTCAACGTCCATAACGTGGAATGGCTGACTTGCTCAAATAAGACGGACGATGATTTTACCATTGCTTATGACCTCACTCAGATTGTTTGCGAGCCCACCCGTGTGCCCAATACTACAGGTCAATATGCAAGCCTCCTAGATCTTTTTTTCTCAACTTCCCCTGAGCTATATTCATGTTCCGTTCTTTCTCCTCTAGGATCCTCCGACCACTCCGTCGTATGAGTTAAGATAAAAATGAACCGATACTCCATGGCTGACTGGGATAGCTTCCGTATATTTATATCTGATCTACCTCTGCATTCCATGTTTAAAAAGAATGTGTCCTCTATAGTATCAGACCTGATCGAATGGTTAATTGTAGGCATAGACCGATTCATACCATCTAAAAATTCCAACAAAAACCTAACAGCCAGCCATGGTTCTCCCCAGAATGTGCTGCTGCCATCACGCACAGAAATCACTTTTTCCATAGCTACCAACGTAATAGATGCACTGAGACTAAAGCTGCTTTCAGGAACGCCAGCAACCACTGTAAAAGAGTAATAAAACATGCAAGAGAGCTATATGCCCAGTCTGTTAAATCCGAAATAGCTGGTCAGTGGCTTGGTTCCAACCAGTTTTGGCAAATAACAAATAGGATCCTGAACAGAAGTGTGCGTTCTATCCCAACCATTATCAACGGTCATCTCGTCAGCTTCAGACAGGTCCAAACTATTTGCCAAGAACTTGGCAGCAATTTCTACCCTATGCGACGAAGGCCATCAACTCCCCATATTTCCTCCTATAACACAGAACACGCTAGGTAACATACAAATATCTGTGCATGAGGTTGCCAAGCTAATGAAGAACCTTGATTCCAGTAAAGCAACTGGCCCTGACGGCATCCCAATTATAGTGTTAAAAAAGCTTCAATCAGAACTTGCTCCCATACTTACGAAAAGAAACTGTCTAAGCGTTGCCTTAAGGAGAAGTGTTATCCAACACCCTGGAAAACCTTGTCAGTATGCCCTGTATTTAATATAAGTCGTCTCCCTCTCAGTACAGACCAATAAGTCTCCTGTGTGTCATGAGTAAGTTGCTGGAATCCATATTAAATAGAGAAATAGTCAACCACCTCAGCAGAAATAACCTTCTTAGTGACACGCAATATGGGTTTCGTTCTGCAAGATCTACAGCAGATGTGCTAACGGTTATATCTCACAGGATTAGTGAATGTCTTGACAAAGGCTTCCTTTCTAGGGCAATTGCTCTTGGCATATCAAAGGCCTTCGACAAGGTATGGCATAAAGGCCTACTTCACAAGATTTCCAGCTACGGTATAACTGGAAATATTCTCTCTATCATTAAATCATTTCTCTCTGATAGGCTCATAAGAGTAGTGGTTGATGGACAAAAATCAGAGGCCTGCAGTATTAATGCTGGAGTCCCTCAAGGGTCATTCCTGGGTCCAACTCTCTTCCTGATCTACATCAATGATCTCCCTAAACACATACTTAAATCATTCATTGATATCTATGCTGATGACACGACCATCTACGGCAACACATCAAAGGCTGTAAATGACAAAGTTCTCTCTGATTCTCTCTCCTCTAATCTCGAACGAGTGGCTCAGTAGGGGAAGACGTGGCTGGTTACCTTTAATGCATCTAAAATCAAACTCCTATCTTTACATAATCAACGCTCTGATGTCCATCTTGCATCAATTAAAATGGATAGCTCTTGTCTAGGAGAAGATCCATGTTTTGACACGCTTCTGGGCTTGACCTTCACTCCTGATCTGAAATGGAACAAGTACATACAAGTCTGTTGCCAAGGTCGCTGGAAAAATGGTGGGATCCTTCTACCGCTCCAGAAGATATCTCACTACTGATGCAATTCTCTATCTATATAAAAGCCAAGTACGTCCAAGGATGGAATACTGCTGCTATATCTGGGCAAGAGCTGCTAAAAACAGCCTATCTTGCCTTGACAGAGTACAAAATAGACTTCGTGGCTTAGTGGGGGATGTCCTTTTCTCTTCCCTGCAGCCTCTCTCCCACAGAAGAGACGTTGCAAGCCTATCTTTATTTTATCGTTATTTCCGTCTGAACTCCAATCTCTGGTCACCCCTCGCCAATCTTTTACGAAAAACACCCGTCTAGCTGAATCCACTGTCAAAAACTTTCCGCACTCTTTATCTATGCGTAAATCAAAACGTAGATTCCAGGAACAAAGCTTCTTTCTTAGAAGTGCACACCTGTGGGACTCTGTTCCTTCTGCCTGCTTCCCACCTGAATACAACCTGGATGTCTTCGAGTCCAACGTAAACAAATTCCTGATGAACCGCCCCCTTAATAGACACTTTATTAAATCTCAACACTAACGTACTGTACTTACAATTACCCTTATCTCTGAGTGGCTTCCGGGCCTTGATAAGTGGTGACCACCTTGTAAAAAAAAATCATGGCATATGTCCATCTGAAGTGACATCTTTAAT
The DNA here is from genome assembly GCF_053919585.1 of Euprymna scolopes. NCBI lineage: Eukaryota > Metazoa > Mollusca > Cephalopoda > Sepiida > Sepiolidae > Euprymna > Euprymna scolopes. The sequence continues at coordinate 19,738,259 of NC_136517.1, forward strand.
TTCTCCTATAAAAGTTCACAGCAAGAACTCATCTAGCCACAACAAATGCGAAAAAATAAAGAAATATCCTTTCTTTCTCTTCTTTCACGCACACGCATATATATATATATATATATATATATATATTAATTGTCTGTATTTTTGAGATGAGGTGTTTTCATTGATTGAGATTGTCGGACTGACTTCCTCATCTTGGTTGTTATCGTCACAACGTTTCGGCCGTTTTGCACTCCGGATATATATATATATAAGAACAAGCAGTTAAAGAAACATGTTAAAAACACTTTGAAAAAAAATTTAAAACATATTTAATTATAAAAAAGGAGCACAAAATAAGTGGATTGTCCTTAATCCGCGGAGTTTCGAAGAAATATTTTTCTCTCTCATCAGAGGGTGGGATTTAGAAAAATATGGGATCGGATTTTGCTTGCAAACATATTTGATGAAACTACAAGTAAGTCATAGATCTTACTTGGTAACAAATAGTGAAGCAGAGGGAATATGGTGAGGAAAAAGGTGATTTCACATGAATGGATAGTCTGGTGAACGGTAAAATATCCGATAACGGTAAAATCCCAAAATCAAAATCCCCAAAAATTGGTTAAATTTCCACAAGTAAAATCCAAGGGAATCACGTAATTGGAAGATGGTCCAAAGTTATCCAAAAGGCAGAAAACGTGGAATAATTCACAAATGGGTGCAAGGAAAAGGGAATAAATTCAAATAATATTATATATATATATATATATATGATGGCCGTTCCAAAGTAAAACCTCTTATTCTTTACACTATAAGCTGAAGAATTTTGAAGACTGCAGTGGTACCATTAAAACGAGCAACATTTTGTTCTCCAGAATTTAATTTTCTACATAGTCATCGCCATTCGTAATGCACTTTTGCCAGCGATGAACGATGCCTGTGCATAGGCGTCGAGAGCGCGCTTTGTCATGCAATAGTCGTTCCCAAAAGTAAATACTTCTATTTTTTTTTAACTCAAGAAGAATTTATCTTTCTGCATAGTCATCGCTGTTCTCAGTGCACTTTTGTCAGGAATCCAATGACGCATTTCTACTTCTGACAAGGGTTGCTTTCTTAGAATATCACACCATCAATATATGCAGTATATAGACGACACTTTCAGCTCATATATGTATACGTTCACTAACCATAACAATGCCATTTGCAATCTCCTCTGGTCTATTCACGTGGAATAAAAATTGGAGGCATTATTTTGTATGCCATTCGTGTATATATATATATATATATATATATATATATATATATATATATATATATATATATATACGGTGTATCACAAAAGTGAATACACCCCTAACATTTCTTCAAATATTTAATGGGATAACACCGAAAAAGTGATTTTTAACATCTCCAAATAAAGCTATTAAAAGGTAAATCCCTGGCAACAAAAGTGAGTACACCATTTATGAAAAGTTGTCAATATTAACATACAACATATCAACTCTCAATATTTTGTGTAGCCACCATCATTATCCAAAACTGCCTTTACTCTCCTGGGCAAGGAGTTTACCAGACCTTCACATGTAGTCACTGGAATGCTCTTCCATTCTTCAATTACAACGTCGCGGAGCTGGCAGATATTTGAGACTTTGCACCCCTCCATCGTCTACTGGAGGATGCCTCAAAGATGTTTTATTGGGTTCAAGTCTGGAGACATGCTTAGCCAGTCCATCACCTTTACCCTCAGCCTCTTCAGTAAAGCAGTTGTCTTGGATGTGTTTTGGGTCATTGTTATGCTGGAACACTGATCTGCGACCCAGTTTCTGGGGGGAGGGGATCATGCTTTGCTGCAGTATTTGACAGTACATGTTTGAGTTCTTGTTTCCCCTCTATGGAATGTAACTCTCCAATACCTGCAGCACTCATGCAGCCCCAGACCATGACATTCCCACCACCATGCTTGACTGGAGGCATGACCTACTTATCTTTGTACTCCTCAAATTGGTGTGCATGGCTGTCACCCAGAAGGAAGCCTCTTCAAAATGCAATACACAAGAAAGCCCGCAAACAGTTTGCTGAAAACATGTGAACAAAGCCAATAGATTACTGAAACCATGTCATATAGTTTGATAAGACGAAATTTAATTTGTTTGGTTCTGATGGCCTTAAGCATCTGTAGCGGCGACTACGTGAGGAGTACAAAGATAAGTGTGTCAAGCATGGTGGTGGGAATGTCATGGTCTGGGCTGCATGATATATAGGCTGTATATAAGAGAGCGAGACAGATAGAGACAGAGACAGAGGAAGAGAGAAAAATAATAGTTAAAAGATAGAAATTACTTAAGTTTCCAGAAATTTTCGTACGAGCATTTAAAACTGTTGAAGATTAAATAGGTTATTGCTATACATCTTACGAGATGACTGACCAATTTTTATAATTTCAAGTTAAAATGATGAGCTACAGCAGGAATTAAAATACACCCTATAAAATCCTGATTGTCACAGCTGGTGAATTTCAAAAATGCAATCTGGACGTGAGGACACTTTAGAAGAACGATATGCAATAAAATTCTGTTTTAAACTTGAAAAAAATGCCTCAGAAACATATGGAATGCTTCAGACTGCTTTTGGACCATCTTGCATGAAGCGAGCCTCAGTTTTTAAGTGGCACAAGAGATTCAAGGAACGCAAGAAGGGATGATAAGAGGTGTGGGAGGAGTAAGGAAGTCAGAACATCAGAGTTGATTGCCTAAATAAAGAATTTCATGGATAAGGACCGTCAGATGTCCATAAAGACAATAAGTACACAGTTTGATGTCAATGTGGGAACTGTACATACATTTATTCGCGAGGAACTAAAGATGCGGAAGTTTTGCGTGAAGTTTGTCTGAAGAGTGCAGTCCAAAACTTCATCATTGTTACAGCTATTTGACCAAAAATGGGCAGCAAGATAGTCTCTTACCATTCCTATAGTCCAGACATTGCTCTCTGTGACTTTTGGTTATTCCCTACGCTCAAGGAAAAACTTGGAGGCTGTCATTATGAGATGATAGAGGAGATGAAAAAGGCTGTGACGTGGGTTATTGACACGCTCACACAGGATGACTTCCATGGAGCCTTACAGATCAAGTACATCAAGTGCATTGCAGCCGAAGGAGATTACTTCGAAGAGAACTAAAGTAAAAGTGCTCATATGAAAAAAATCTGGAAACTTATTTAAGGCACATTATATATATATATATATATATATATATATATATATATATATATATATATATATATGTATATATTTCTGGCCAACTTACGTGTTCACCAGTCAATGATTTGTCTTAGGTGGAAGTTATATAAAAACACGTCGTTTATATACCCCAAACTCCAAATAATAATAAAAAACATGTAAGGTAAAACTCTTGCTTCCGTGTTGATTAAGTTAGGGCTCGAAACACTCCAAAGCTAATTTAATGTAGATGCGGATTCCCGGGACTTCCTTTTATGAAGTTGAGATTGATAAATGTAAATTTTATTAACGATCCACCCATGTTTCTGTGTGCATGTCTTCCATTTGGTGGTGGCGAAAATCTCTTTAAATTCCTATTCAAATATTTCGTTTCGGTTCGTTTCGGTTCTAGACACCATTTTAATTTTTGTTTTGTATTGCTTTTGTTTCAACTGTTCTGCTTGACGGAGCATAATTGGTACGGTTGAATTATTTAACATCATCCGATAATCGACTTTTGTGTGCAATGGATGAAAGAGAGAGAGATAGTGTGTGAGAGAGAGAGAGAGGGAGAGAGAGAGAGTCAGAAAGAAAGACAGGGAGGTACAAAGAGAGAGAGAGAGAGAGAGAGATAGAGAAAGGGATAGAAAAAGAGGCAAAAATAGAGATAGATACGAGGAGAAAGAGAGAGGAGGGTGCTAAAAGGGAACGTGACAAAGAAAGCGTGACGAAGAGAGAGAGAGAGAGAGACGAAGAGACGAAGAGAGAGAGAGAGAGAGAGAGTGAGAGAGGGAGAGAGAGAAAGCGATGTGTATTAATTTGACATCATTCGATAATCGAGTTCTGGATGTAATGGCTGCAAGGCAGAAACAGAAAAATAGATCGACAGATAAAAGAGGAACAGATAAAGAAAGAGAGAGTGAAAAAAAGCGAGCGAAAAGAAAGAGCGAGGCAAAGAGAGCGAGAGAGAAAGAGAAAGAGAGAGAGAAAGAAAAGTTGATTTATTTGACATCATCCGATAATTGAGTTTGGATATAAGAGAGAGACGGATAGAAAGATAGATATATAGATAGATAGAGAGAGAGAGAGAGAGAGAGAGAGAGAGAGAGAGAGAGAGAGAGAGAGAGAGAGAGACGGAAACAAAGAAAGAATAGCAAAGAGGAAGTAGAGAAAGACGGGAACAAAGAGAAAAAATAAGAGAAATGGGAGTTAGATAGATAGATAGAGAGAGAGAGAAAGAGAAAGAGAGAGAGAGAGAGAGAGAGAGAGAGAGAGAGAGAGAGAGAGAGAGAGAGAGAGAGAGAGAAAGTTGATTTATTTGAAATCATTCCATAATCAGATTTTGGATGTAATAGCTAAAAAGAAGAGAGAGAGAGAGAGGTAGGAAGAGAGTAGCGATAAAGCAAGGGAGATGGGAACATAGAAAGAGATAGTAGAGAGAGAGAGAGAGAGAGAGAGAGAGAGAGAGATAAAGAAAGAGACAGAGAAAGATAGAGAGAGAGAGAGAGAGAAAGACAGAAAGAGAGGGAGAGAGGGGGTTGGGTTGTTTGACATTATCTGATAATCAAGTTTTGGATGAAATAGCTAAAAGAGAGAGAGAGAAAGAAAGAAAGAAAGAAAGAAAGAGAGAAAGAGGGATAGGGAGAGAGATTGAGAGATAATGGCTGCAAAAGAAAGAAAAGAAAAGAAAGGGACGAATAGACGGATAGGCGGGGAGTGTGGATGAGAGAGAGAGAGAGAGAGAGAGAGAGAGAGAGAGAGAGAACAAGAGGGAGAATAGAAAAGATATATAGATATTTGAAAGACAGGACAGATAGACAGACAGAAGGCGAGAGAAATAAAAAGAAATGCAGAATCGGAAAACGGAAAATATAGAACGGATAAGAAATGTGAGCGGACTAAAACAGACAGAAAGAAATGGAGGGAAAGAAAGAAAATTAATGTTGGAAATAGATGTTCGTATAAAACAAATATAACTAATTGACCAATCATTATGCATTTTGGAACATAGAAAGAAGACCTGATGTTGCCCGGGATTGAATGATAATCAACGAATGTTTCACAATCCTCTAATTTATTGTCATCGAAGTCGGTAAAATCAGTCATTATTCAATCAAATCGATTTATTGCCTGTCCTGGTCTGGGACATACTGCAATGCACCGAGAGAAAACTTCACATGCCTTTCCGCAGTGATTTGGTAAACAACATTTGTAGTCTACATTGTACGATTGTCTTTCAAATATCTATATATCTATTGTTGATTTTATAAAAGTATTTTTATGTAGAATGACTTGCATTAAAGTCTAAAATTCAAAACTCAAGTATAATGGTTCAATTGTGTCCTAAATAAAACTTGCAATAAAATATATTTGAATCAATATATCTATATATTAATACGATAGCGTATGTGTTATTTTCCCTGTCAGACTTACAATTTTTTTCTTCCGAATAACTGTCGTTTAATTGCTATGACCTTCCATTTCTTGTAATAAATAATTTTACCAAGAAGTCTTCGTAAGTTTTGGTTTCGGTTTCGATTATAGCTGATAGCACTCAAGTCATATATTTTGGGTATGAATAATTTTACCAAGAATTTTTCATAAGTTTTGCTTTCGTGTTCGATTATAATGAAAAAAAACCCTCAAGATATATATATATATATATATATATATATATATATATATATATATATATATATATAGGAACTGCCTAGCTCTACCTAAGTATTGAGCACTGTTGAAGTAAATAATTAAAGTTTACGCATACATTCATACTTTCGTATATTAATTTATGTGTTTAATTAAGTAATCACACACACACACACACGCACACACACACACACACACACACAAACACACACACACACACACATATATATATATATATTCTTCATAAGTTTTGGTTTTGGTTTCGATTCAAGCTGATGCCCCCAAGTCATGGATATATTTTTATTTTTGAAATCACAACTTTATAATATATAAGAACCGATAGAAAATTGACTCCATAATAATAGATACGAAATATGCATAAATTAAAATATTATATTTAAGCGTATTTTACGATCAGGCTACGGCGGGCGTTCCTGCTAGTATAGACAAATACTTTTGCAGCTTTAAGAAAATAGTTACAATAATATCACGGCATCTCTATTTACACTGAACATACACAAGATGCCAACATCAATATATTACAAATGAAAGAGTCCGCTGTGGAATTCCCACGGGTCCCGCTAGTTATAATGATTTAAAAAGTAAAAAAAAAAAAGAAAGAAAACATGACTCGTACGTCACCACCGAGAATCGAAACCAAAACGTTTAACTTCCGATTTACTTTTTCCTTTGACGTTAATGCCTGATCATGTTTGCTGCAAGGCTAAAAATTGAAACTCTGCCCGAACAACTAACTAAATCCTACGTATACGAAACATTTCCTTTCTAATGCCGTAATCAACATGCATCCCTCTTGACCATTGGCTGATGTCTGTCACGCAAACTTGTTTATCTTTATTGTTCTGTTAGTCAAGAAAACTAACATTCCCTTTCATTTCTAGCATATTTATTTTTATCCTTAAAAATATCTTTCGACTTTACACATTCTATTTTACAACCCCAATAACAATCATGATAAAAACTGTTCAGCTTGGACCAACTACGTAACATTGAATTAAGGATCTCGTTCGAAATTCCGTTACAGATTCCTGAGTTCCCTAATATACACCTGAGGAAGATCGGAGGTTACATCAGCCGAAACGTTCTAAGAAACCCTAGTCACCAATACTCATTTCAAAAATTCAGAAACATAGATGTGCTATTAATCGGTGATACTTGCGCGAAATTCACGTAACTGCTACTGCCTCGTTAATGGGATTAATCTAGGTAAATATCCAGATACGCTACTACAGAACACCGACCACTCTAATTTGCTTTTTTATAGGTAATTGAGGTCGCTGACAACGAATTTGATAGTCAAACTTGGGGCAAATTTACCGTTTGCATGGTATTAACCCCCGAACCCACGAATAACTTTCCACCATTTTGCAGCTTCCGTTTACGCTACGCGCGTGCGCGCTGCAGCATGAACGACGGCTTGCTTCACCTAGCAAACTGCCTTCTCACATGGCGTACCAAAAACTTACGGACTGACATTTTTTTAATGACTTACAGTTAAAGAAAAGTACAACAAATTGGACTTTTTTTTTTTTTTTTTTGTCTCGCGTAGTTTTTAATGTGGTTTACAAAAACATAAGCACCAAACATCTTTGTTTTTCATTCTTTTTTGCGGGAGGGGGATTCAATTATAGAACTTATGTGGCTTAATAGGTGCTTTTGCAGTTTAGTTAAACATTTTTCAACGCACCGACATACCAATTAGAACACCATTTAACATTTTCCGAAGATTTTACTGTGTACATTGGGGGCATGAGGGGGGGGGTGATGTTGGGGCGCGCGCGCCCCAACATCACATCCCCCCCCCCTCATGCCCCCAATGTACACAGTAAAATCTTCGGAAAATGTTAAATGGTGTTCTAATTGGTATGTCGGTGCGTTACTTTTTGAAAATTTGAAAATTCTATGTTCCAGGTAAAAAAAAAAAAAAAAAAAAAAACAGATAAATTAAACCCCCCCCTCCTACTCCAACTTGGAGTGCTTTCCTTTTCTTGTTTTATTTCTTTTTCAGCTAATTTTAAATTTTCCACCCAAAAAGTGCTATAATGTATTTTTGAAAATTAGAAAATTCTATGTCCTGGAAAAAAAAAATCCCCTCACCCCCAACGTAGTTTGCTTGGTGAAGCCGTCGTTTATGCTACAGCGTGCATGCGCGTAGCATAAACGGAAGCTGTAAAATGGTGGACAGTAGTTCGTGGGTTCAGGGGTTAATACTATGCAAACGGTAAATTTGCCCCAAGTTTGACTATCAGATTCGTTGTCAGCGACCTCAATTACCTATAAAAAAACAAATTAGAGTGGTCGGCGTTTTGTAGTAGCGTATCTGGATATTTACCTTAATCTAATATTACGATGAAATATTCATTTATTTATAAAATTCAAGCTTTCTAATAGTTGCAATTTATATAAAACTAGCATTTCAGCCAGGCGTTGCCTTGGGTGTTTGGAGATGTATGCTGAGCAAAAAAAAAAAAAAAAAGTCAATTTTTAAAACTTTGACCCCTATTATGACCTCTTTAGAGTTCTTAAAGGTGAAATTGTTGAACTTTGACCCCTTTACAGTACAATTTCTGGCTGAATCCGATCACATATATTTTCTCAAATCTCAGCACACTGTATATCAAAGTTCGAGTCAGTAGACTTAAAATTTACAAAGATATTGCGTAGGGAAATGTACACAGACATACAGACAGACAGACACACACACAGATACACAGATACGTTCACTTTTATAGATATACTAGCATGGGTGCCCGGCGTTGCACGGGTGTTTGAAGGTGTATGCTGAGAAAAAACAAACAAAAAAAGCAAAAACGGTCAAATTTTTCATCTTGACCCCTATTATGACCCCTTAAAATTTATTGTTTTGGGCTCAAATTTAGTTATTATGTTAGATCCAGGTCCAAGGAACCTATATCTAAAATTTCAAGTGTTTAGACCCAAAATTGTCGGAAGAGTTTGGTAGAGTTCTCAAATGTCAAATCGTTGAACTTTGACCCCTTAACAGCCTAATTTCTGGCCGAAAATGGATCGCGTAGATTTGACCAAATCTCAGTACCCTGTATATCAAATTTCGAGTCTGTAGACTGAAAATTAACAGGGTTATTGTGAAAGAAAATGTACACAGAACACACAGACACACACACAGACACGTTCACTTTTATAGATATACTAGCATGAGTGCCCGGTGTTGCCCGGGTGTTTGGAGGTGTATGCTGAGCAAAAAAAAAAAAAAAAAGGTCAATTTTTTTCACTTTGACCCCTATTATGACCCCTTAAAATTTATTGTTTTGGGCTTTTAGTTATTATGTTAGATCCATTTCCAAGGAACCTATATCTAAAATATCAAGTGTTTAGACCCAAAATTGTCGGAGGAGTTTGGTAGAGTTCTCAATGGTCAACTCGTTGAACTTTGACCCTTAATCGCCAAATTTCTGGCAAAAAACGGTTCTCGTGGATTTTCCCAAATCTCAGTACCTTGTACATCAAATTTCGAGTTTGTAGACTAAAAATTGACAGTTAGTGCGTAGGGAAATGTACACAGACAGACAGATAGACAGACAGACAGACAGGCATACACACAGACACATAGACACACAGACACATTCACTTATATATATATATATAGAGAGAGAGAGAGAGAGAGAGAGATAGATAGATAGATAGATAGATAGATAGAAAGATAGATAGATTTGACCCAACCACGATTGACATGCAGTAAAAGTGTACAATGAACCAAAGATACTTAAGTTTTGGAGAACTGCCCATAATTTAAAGATGAATAATTAAAAAAAAAAAAAAGAAGCATATGATGAAATCGTTTGAGAAGTAAAGGACATTTCCTGTCACCCACGCATGCACAGATTGCTGACAGGCAAGGCAGTAACTGTCTTTGATGATGGATGAACTGTAGGTCGTAGAAACTCGGTTAAGAGTGTCCTCGGGTGTGGTTGGCTGTTATCAGATTTGCGACAATGACCAACATGCTGGTATGCACTAATCGCCACACATGCACCGACAATGTAAGTTGTTGCATGTGTGCGAGGAGACGCATGTTTGTTAAAGATTCAGTTTCATTAAAAAAGACATCATTAGTCAGTTAAGATTTTATACTGTAAAATAATAATAATAATAATAATAATAATAATAATAATAATAATAATAAGTATGATAATAATAATAAAAAAATGTTTTTATTATAACAAATTAATAATAAAACCTAATAATAATAATAATAAGTATAATAATAATAATAATGATAATAATAATAATAGACACGAAATAATAATAATAAATAATAATGATAATAACAACAAAATAATAATAAAAACTACTATTAATAATAATGAAATATAAATAATAATATTAATAACAAAAATAATAACGAAGAAAAATATTATTATTATTAATAATAACAATAATAATAAACAGTAGTAATAATAAAATAATAGTAATATTAAAATAATAATAATAAACAAAATAATAATGAAATAATATTGTAAATAATAATAATAATAAATATAAATAATAAAATAAATATCTATATAAATAAAACAGTAGATATATGTGTCTGTATGTGTGTAAATATTTAACCGATAAACTCTTAAACTATTGGTCGCATGACCTGAAATTAATAAGAAATAATAATTGTACACCAAAGATGGTTTCTCACGAGGAAAATCTTTGTTTGAATGGAGAAACTATTTAAGCGCTGCCTTAAGGAGAAGTGCTTTCCGACCCCCTGGAAGACCTCCTCAGTTTGCCCTGTATTTAAGAATTCAGGTGATAAGTCATCTCCCTCTCAATACAGACCAATAAGTCTTCTCTGTGTTATGAGTAAGTTACTGGAATCAATATTAAATAGAGAAATAGTCAACCACCTCAGCAGGAATAACCTTCTTAGTGACACACAATATGGTTTCCGCTCTGCAAGATCTACCGCAGATGTGCTGACGGTTATATCCCACAGGATTAGTGAATCTCTTGACAAAGGCTTCCTTTCTAGGGCAATTGCTCTCGACATATCAAAGGCCTTTGACAAAGTATGGCATAAGGGTCTACTTCACAAGATTTCCAGCTACGGTATAACTGGAAATGTTTTCTCAATCATTAAATCATTTCTCTCTGATAGGCTCATAAGAGTAGTGGTAGATGGACAAAAATCGGAGGCCTGCAATATAAATGCTGGAGTCCCTCAGGGGTCAATCCTGGGCCCAACTCTCTTCCTGATCTACATCAATGACCTCCCTAAACACATACTTAAATCATTCGTTGACATCTATGCTGATGACACGACCATCTACGGCAACACATCAAAGGCTGTAAATGACGAAGTTCTCTCGGATTCTCTCTCCTCTGATCTCGAGCGCGTGGTTCAGTGGGGGAAGATGTGGCTAGTTACCTTTAATGCATCCAAAACCAAACTCCTATCCTTACATCATCAACGCTCTGATCCCCAGCTGGCATCAATTGTGATGGATGGCTCTCGTCTGGGTGAGGCCCCGTGTTTTGACAAGCTTCTGGGTTTGACCTTTACTCCTGATCTGAAATGGAACAGGTACATCAAGTCTGTTGCCAAGGTCGCAGGAAAGATGGTGGGATCCTTCTACCGCTCCAGAAGATATCTCACTACTGATGCAATTCTCTATCTATATAAAAGCCAAGTACGACCAAGGATGGAATACTGTTGCCATATCTGGGCAGGAGCTGCCAAAAACAGCCTATCATGCCTTGACAGAGTACAAAATAGACTTCGTGGTTTAGTGGGGGATGCCCTTTTCTCTACCCTGCAACCCCTCTCCCACAGAAGAGACGTTGCGAGCCTATCTTTGTTTTATCGTTATTTTCATGGCAGGTGCTCGTCTGAACTCCGATCTCTGGTCCCCCCTCGCCAATCTTTCACGAAAAACACCCATCTAGCTGAATCCACTGTGAAAAATTTCCCCCACTCTATATCTGTGCCTAAATCAAAACGCGGATTTCATGAGCAAAGCTTCTTTCTTAGAACCGCACGCCTGTGGAACTCTGTTCCGTCTGCCTGCTTCCCTCCGGACTACAACTTGGATGTCTTCAAGTCTAATGTTAACAAATTCCTAATGAACCGCCCCCCCTAATTAAACACTTCATAAAATCTCCTCACTAATGTGATGTACTTACAATAACCCTTATCCCTGAGTGGCTTCCGGGCCTTGATAAGTGGTGATCACTGTGTAAAAAAAAAAAAAAAAAAAAAGAAATAACGCGGACAGAAGTCGACACGTGTAAATGACAAATGTTCAGTTCAATTGTACATATACGACATGTTTAAATTAGTTTATACATGCGTAAAACTAATCATAGCTAAAAGTGATTTAATTTTAAGACTTTCTCATCTGCTTGTCGGGTTAGCATAAACAATAGGAATCGAGCCTACAGCGGTAAACGTTTTGGTTTCGATTCTATCTGATGGCACCCAATTAATTTTTTTTTTTTTAGATTTTGAAATCATTTCTATATATATTATATACAATATAATATTCAATATCTGCATCACTTAAAATGCATTTAAGCGTATTTTACGACCGGCAAGGTCAGGGACCACCTTCTAGTATATATATATATATATATATATATATATATATATATATATATATACACAATGCATAATATGCATATATATATATATATGTATATATATATACACAATGTATAAGAATGCATTGCAGTATTATCGACATGCTTATTCTTATTTAGCAAAGCATATTTTCTGGAAGCGATCCAGTTAAAATGCGGGATCGCCTTCAGGCTCTTATTATTTAGCAAATGGGTACTAATGCAGATTAGGAACCGTGCTGAAATAATTAACATGGAAGGCAACTAAAAATTCATAAAACCATACCTGCCGAAAAACGAAAATCAACTTTTAGTAGTGTTACCTGAAGAGTTCTCTAGTTACTAAATACTAGAAGACTGAGACATGCTCATGACTGTGTAGCAACACATTACTGTTTATGTAAAGACAAATTGAAAGTGTAACTTGTTCTACTTCTGTATTGAGCACTCTTGTATTAACCTCGTTATATTTCATTGGTTACCTTAACTTTGAAATATATATATATATATATATATATATATATATATATAATTTATTTATACAAACATTAATGGCTACATATGTGCATACATGTTTCTGTAATCACCCGCGTTGGGGGATTACGTCTTCAGGCCAAGAATTACCGTTGAAAACGGATATTTCAACCAAATACATTTTCCTATTTCGTTTGTCAAGTTAGAATGTAATCTGGTTGGGAGTCATAAAACGGTCAGAGGACGAGAGAGGTCTTTGAAGATAATAAACATCTTCTTTTTCCTTTCCCTTTCTCTTTATCCATCCCATCTTTTGGTTTTTATGGCATAAGGTACTTGGGAATTTAGTATTTTTGTCTTGCAGTCTGTAAATTAAGAACTTTTCCTATGGTCACTAAGTACTGACTGGTGTTTTTCAATCTACACCCATCCATACACATTTACACAAATATTGACACAAATGTTTACACAAAGATCGTCGCTTATATAATTTGATACACGAATTACCATTAGCATATTTGTGTAAACAAATCAAGCGAAGGTATTTCGGACGATGTCAAAACATCGTAAAATTCAGTACTCATTCAGCAGCCGCCAATAGAGTAATGGTTAGGAGCCTTGACTGCCGTACAGACGGTCGGGTTTCAATCCTGACTTGAGGTAGTTGCCTGATGAGCTGCGAAACAGTACTGTATGTGGATGACTATATGTGTATGTACGTTTTAATTTTTTTTATCATTTTGTGTTTCCTGGGGATGGAGTATCCTTCCGGATGCCAGACATTCAGCCACAATTTCAGTCACTCTAACTGAGACATCTTTTTAAGAATTTAATTGTGTCTTTGATTTTAATTGTTTGTATTTCTTTCGCACTTCGTTCACCGAGTATATTCGACAAGTAAGTTTTGAAAATCCAGTCTATGAATCCGGTTGCTCCTACAATAACTGGAATCATGGAGATCTTAAGATTCCAGTTTCATTTCATACACGATGCCTTCGCATTTACCTTTCTTCTCCCTCTTCAGCTCTGTTGAGGCCAATATTGTTAGGGACACTTACTTCAACTACGGTTGCTATTTTCTTCCTCTTGTCGCATATTATATATCAAGCTTAACAACTTCCTTTTCTAGGTACGTAACTGCAGGAATATCCTAGTCATAATGGATGGTGTATAACTTATTTCCAACTGTTTCCTTCCGGTATACACTGGATATTCAGCGTTTTATAGATTTTCCGATGAAGATATATGCATACTCTAATGTGTCGCATGGAAAGTATCAGTCACAAAGCAGCACTTTAGTGTGAACGTGTGTGTGTATGTGTGTGTGCTTGTGTGTGTGTGCGCGTGCGCGCGCGCGTGTGTGTGTGTGTGTGTGTGTGTGTGTGATCTTTTAAGTGTTTTGTTAAATATTTAGTCGTAATGTGCGTGGGTGAGCGGGCGTTCATGTTTTTTCTTTATTTCTTTTCGGCTAATGAGACATACACAACACACACACGCACATGAATAGAAATATTTTTCCTAAACAAGCAACCAAACACACACACACACACACACACACACACACACACACACACACACACACACACACACATATATATATTTAGTTTAGGAAAATATTTTAACTTACTGACCTAAAACAATTCACGAGTTACCTCGTGTACAAGGGGCGTTCCAAAAAGTAAGGCCGTTTTTTTATTCCGCCAGAATTGATCAGAAGGAATTACGCGTACCATTGTTTATGAGATATATATTCATGACCTGTAGGTTTCATTTCTCTGTTGTTGATATTGACGGTGTGAGACTCTTAGAAAGCAACCCTTCTCAAGGCCGTGCGTCAGAAGCAGAAAGGTCTCATTAGTTTCCTGGCAAATGTGCATTGATAATGGAAGCAACGATATAGCATAATAAATTCTAGAGCACAAAAGATCGCTCATTTTAATGGTACTATCCCGTCTTCGTAGCTCTAAAAGGGTTTGAGTTCAAAAAAATATAGGAGCCACTACTTTTGGAACAATTATCGTATGACATGCAACGCCATTGTTTATCGCTGGCACTTGTGTATTGGGAATAGCCGTGACTATGTAGAAAAACAAATTCTTATTTTTACAAAGGAGTCACCAACTATCAAGGCCTGTGGGGCACTCGAGGATAACGGTTATGAGTGTACAATTATTGAAGTTGGGTAGAATTTGATTAAGGAGATGGCGAAACAATAACTTGTTTACATTGAACTTGAAGACAATCATGTTGTAGTCAGCTGGAAAGCAGGCTAGCGGCACACTGTTCCCAGGCGGACAGTTCCAGAAAAGAAGCTTTGTTAATTAAATTTTCGTTTAGATTTAGTCCCGGATAGAGAGTGAAGGTAATTTTTGTTTGTGGTTGTAAGTAGTTGAGAGTTTGCTATGAATGTTTAGAAAGTGGGAACCATACATTGATTCTCCGACCAGCACTTGTCATGAAAATTGCTCGTTTTAATGGGACCACTCACGTCTTGTTAACTCTTCAACTTTTTAATAAAAAAAATCGGCGGCTTTATTTTTGAAATGGCTCCCATAGATTAATCTAATATATAAAAAGTTATATGTCTGTCTGTCTGTCTGTCTCCATATTTTCAAACTATATCACTTCCGATACTAAAAGTTGCAGGGCAGGGCTAGGGGAGGGGCTTAAATAATTGGATTTTTATGGATCGTTTTATCTGGGTTAGGGTTAGGGTTAGGGTTAGGGTTAAAAAGGGGGTCAAATTAGAAAAAAATATTTTGTACATTCATCTTATTTTATTTTTAATTTTTAATCAGTTTATATGTGTGTCACGTTGATAGAGTGGTAGCGTCACCAGCTTTGAATGCTACAGCTTTGCTTTTGGTTTCGATTCTAGCTGATGGCACTTAAATACTTTGTTTTACCTTTGAAATCACGACTCTATAATAATATATACGAAATCTGGACAAATTAAAATATCATACTTAAGCGTATTTTACAACCTGGCGAAGCCCCCCCCCCCCGTGAGTTCTTATATGCTTTCTAACGGATCAAGATATTTAATTGTTATTTGGTTATTAGTGTCCTGATTATAAGTGTCTAAAGCCTTTAGTTTACCTTTTCATTTGTGTACCGGTAACATGAAGAGAAAATACCTACAAGGATTCATGAAAATTCGAAGGTCTCAGAGTTCAATTGACAGCTAACCTTTAAACAATGCCTCAATACACTTAAAGTGCAAAAGAAAATGAGACAACTATGCTTACTGTTTCCACCGTAAGAATGCTGATGAAAGTATATCGTATTAGAGATGCACAGTAAAGATATGTAGAGCAAGACTGTATAAAAAAACAAAGATACTCGTAATGAAAAGAAGTTGGCGAATCCATTACAACGTCTTTGAAAATGAGATCAGTCATGTAACAGTAATGTAACAGTAATGTAACAGTCATGTAACAGTCATATAACAGTAATGTAACGGTCATGGAACAGTCATATAACAAGTATAACATACAGCAGTAAATATTAAACACTTTCACTGAAGACTTAAATGAAACCGAAAAGGCAGAGTCGCCCTTTATGGCTCATATAAGTAAAATCATTAGACGATACCTCTTTCAGGTTTTACTTCTTGAAAGTTTGTTATAGAATCGTTGGAAATAGTATTTTTAATTTTAATTTTTCCGAATATGTAAATCAATTTGATCGAAAACTTGGTCCGGAATCATTTTAAAATGTATTTGCATGTATTTTGTTTTTTATTTTGACAAAGATATAAACTTTATTGAACACTTGGCACATAATCGTTTAAAACTGTAGTTGCATGCACGTTTTTATTTTGATGAAAATATTAATTTTATTGGTTAAAAGCTTGGTTTGAAATCGTTTTAAATTGTACTTGCATGTACGTTTTTATTTTGATGAAAATATATATTTTATTGGTTAAAAGCTTGGTTTAAAATCGTTTTAAATTGTACTTGCATGTACGTTTTTATTTTGATGAAAATATATATTTTATTGGTTAAAAGCTTGGTTTGAAATCGTTTTAAATTGTACTTGCATGTACGTTTTTATTTTGATGAAAATATATATTTTATTGGTTAAAAGCTTGGTTTGAAATCGTTTTAAATTGTACTTGCATGTACGTTTTTATTTTGATGAAAATATATATTTTATTGGTTAAAAGCTTGGTTTGAAATCATTTTAAATTGTACTTGCATGTACTTTTTTATTTTTTGAAGATATACATTTTATTGGTTAAAAGCTTGGTTTGTAATCGTTTTAAATTGTACTTGCATGTACGTTTTTATTTTGATGAAAATATTAATTTTATTGGTTAAAAGCTTGGTTTGAAATCGTTTTAAATTGTACTTGCATGTACGTTTTTATTTTGATGAAAATATATATTTTATTGGTTAAAAGCTTGGTTTGAAATCATTTTAAATTGTACTTGCATGTACCTTTTTATTTTTTGAAAATATAAATTTTATTGGTAAGAAACTTGTTAAGAAAATCGTCTATAATTGTATTAGCATATTCTTTTTTATTTTGATTAAAGTATACATATTATTGGCATGAAAAATAGTAAAAAAATTCATTTTAAATTGTATTTTCATGCATTTTTTTATTTTGTGAAGATATAAATTTTATTGGTAAAAGATTTGTTAAGAATCGTTTTAAATTGTATTTGCATGCATTTTTTGATTTTGATGAAAATATAAATTTTTAATGGTTAAAAACTTAATGAGTTGTTTAAAATTTTTTCAGCATGTACATTTTGATTTTTACGAAGAAATAAATTTTATTGGTTAAAAACTTGGTTTGGCATAGTTTATCTTGAGTCTCCATGTATTTTTTCATTTCGACAAAGATATGAATTTTATTGGTTTAATACTAGGCATAGAATCGTTGGAAATTGTAATTGCATGCGTTTGTTTATTTTTGCTTACGATATAAATTTTATTAGTAAAAAGCTTGTGTTGGCATCCTTTAAAATTGTATTTGCATGTATTTTTATTTGCATGAAAATATAACTTTTATTAGTTAAAAGCTTGGTATAATAGCGTTTTTAATTGTATTTGCATGTATTCTTTATTTTGACGAAGATATAAGTTTCATTGGTTGAAAAATTGCCATGGAAACCTTATAAATTGTATTTGAATGTACTAATTTATTTTTACGAAGATATTGGTTTTAAGCTTAGTTTTGAAAATGTATTTGCATGTAATTATTATTATTACGTAGATATACATTTTATTCTTTCAAAGCTGTGTTTGGCATCGTTTTAAATTTTGTTTACATGCATTTTCTTATTTTGATGAAAATATAAATTTTATTGGTAAAAAGTTTTGTTTGGCATTGTTTTAAATTGTATTTGTCTGTACTCATTTTTTTATGAAGATATAAATTTTATTCTTTGAAAACATTGGAATCATTTTAATTGAATTTGCATGTGGTTTTTATTTTAATCAAGATATAACCTTTTTGGTTAAAAGCTTGATGTAGAATCGTTTTAAATTTTATTGGATATATTTTTTTGATGAAGATATAAATTTCATGAGTTAAAAACTTAGTCTGGAATCGTTTTAAATCGTATGAGCAGGTACTTCTTATTATCACAAAGATATACATTTAATTAGGTGAAAGCTTGGTTTTAAATCGTTCTAAATTGTATTTGCATTTATCATATTATTTTGATAAGGATATAAATTTAATTGGTTCAAAACTTGGTATAAAATCGTTTAAAATTATATTTGCATGTACTATTTTATTTTGACGAAGATATAAATTTTACTGTTTGAAAGCTTGATTAAGAATTGTTAGAAATTATATATTAGTTTACTATTATTTACGAAAATATAAATTTTATTATTTTAAGCTTGGTTTGGCACCGTTCAAAAATGAATATACATTTATATTTTATTTTGACAAACATAAATATTGTATTGTTTAAAAGCTTGGCTTGAAATCGTTTTTAATTATATTTAAATTTACTTTTTTATTTTGATGAAGATATGAATTTTATTAATTGGAAGCTTGGTTTGAAATCGTTTTAAATTGTATTTTCATGTAGTTTTCATTTTGACGAGGATATAAATTTTATTGGATAAAAGCTTGGTATAGAATCCTTTTAAATTTATTTGCATGTACGTTTTATTTTGACGAAGATATAAATTTTATTGGTTAAAACTTTGTATGGAAGCGTTATAAATTGTGTTTGCATCTACTATTTTATTTTGACGAAGATATAAATTTTATTGGTTAAAAATTTGTATGGAAACGTTATAAATTGTGTTTGCATCTACTATTTTATTTTGACGTAGATATAAATTTTATTGGTTAAAAATTTGTATGGAAACGTTATAAATTGTGTTTACATCTACTATTTTATTTTGACGTAGATGTAAATTTTATTGGTTAAAACTTTCTATGGAAGCGTTATAAATTGTGTTTGCATCTACTATTTTATTTTGACGTAGATATAAATTTTATTGGTTAAAAATTTGTATGGAAACGTTATAAATTGTGTTTGCATCTACTATTTTATTTTGACGTAGATATAAATTTTATTGGTTAAAAATTTGTATGGAAACGTTATAAATTGTGTTTGCATCTACTATTTTATTTTGACGTAGATGTAAATTTTATTGGTTAAAAATTTGTATGGAAACGTTATAAATTGTGTTTGCATCTACTATTTTATTTTGACGTAGATATAAATTTTATTGGTTAAAAATTTGTATGGAAACGTTATAAATTGTGTTTGCATCTACTATTTTATTTTGACGTAGATATAAATTTTATTGGTTAAAAATTTGTATGGAAACGTTATAAATTGTGTTTGCATCTACTATTTTATTTTGACGTAGATATAAATTTTATTGGTTAAAAATTTGTATGAAAACGTTATAAATTGTGTTTGCATCTACTATTTTATTTTGACGTAGATATGAATTTTATTGGTTAAAAATTTGTATGGAAACGTTATAAATTGTGTTTGCATCTACTATTTTCTTTTGACGTAGATATAAATTTTATTTGTTAAAAATTTGTATGGAAACGTTATAAATTGTGTTTGCATCTACTATTTTATTTTGACGTAGATATAAATTTTATTGGTTAAAAATTTGTATGGAAACGTTATAAATTGTGTTTGCATCTACTATTTTATTTTGACGTAGATATAAATTTTATTGGTTAAAAATTTGTATGAAAACGTTATCAATTGTGTTTGCATCTACTATTTTATTTTGACGTAGATATAAATTTTATTGGTTAAAAATTTGTATGGAAACGTTATAAATTGTGTTTGCATCTACTATTTTATTTTGACGTAGATATAAATTTTATTGGTTAAAAATTTGTATGGAAACGTTATAAATTGTGTTTGCATCTACTATTTTATTTTGACGTAGATGTAAATTTTATTTGTTAAAAATTTGTATGGAAACGGTATAAATTGTGTTTGCATCTACTATTTTATTTTGACGTAGATATAAATTTTATTGGTTAAAGATTTGTATGGAAACGTTATAAATTGTGTTTGCATCTACTATTTTATTTGACGTAGATATAAATTTTATTGGTGAAAAATTTGTATGGAAACGTTATAAATTGTGTTTGCATCTACTATTTTATTTCGACGTAGATATAAATTTTATTGGTTAAAAATTTGTATGGAAACGTTATAAATTGTGTTTGCATCTATTATTTTATTTTGACGAAGATATAAATTTAGTTTGTTAAAAATTTGTATGGAAACGTTATAAATTGTGTTTGCATCTACTATTTTATTTTGACGTAGATATCAATTTTATTGGTTAAAAATTTGTATGGAAACGTTATAAATTGTGTTTGCATCTACTATTTTATTTTGACGTAGATATAAATTTTGTTGGTTAAAAATTTGTATGGAAACGTTATAAATTGTGTTTGCATCTACTATTTTATTTTGACGTAGATATAAATTTTATTGGTTAAAAATTTGTATGGAAACGTTATAAATTGTGTTTGCATCTACTATTTTATTTTGACGTAGATATAAATTTTATTGGTTAAAAATTTGTATGGAAACGTTATAAATTGTGTTTGCATCTACTATTTTATTTTGACGTAGATATAAATTTTATTGGTTAAAGATTTGTATGGAAACGTTATAAATTGTGTTTGCATCTACTATTTTATTTGACGTAGATATAAATTTTATTGGTTAAAAATTTGTATGGAAACGTTATAAATTGTGTTTGCATCTACTATTTTATTTCGACGTAGATATAAATTTTATTGGTTAAAAATTTGTATGGAAACGTTATAAATTGTGTTTGCATCTACTATTTTATTTTGACGTAGATATAAATTTTATTGGTTAAAAATTTGTATGGAAACGTTATAAATTGTGTTTGCATCTACTATTTTATTTTGACGTAGATATAAATTTTATTGGTTAAAAATTTGTATGGAAACGTTATAAATTGTGTTTGCATCTACTATTTTATTTTGACGTAGATATAAATTTTATTGGTTAAAAATTTGTATGGAAACGTTATAAATTGTGTTTGCATCTACTATTTTATTTTGACGAAGATATAAATTTAGTTTGTTAAAAATTTGTATGGAAACGTTATAAATTGTGTTTGCATCTACTATTTTATTTTGACGTAGATATAAATTTTATTGGTTAAAAATTTGTATGGAAACGTTATAAATTGTGTTTGCATCTACTATTTTATTTTGACGTAGATATAAATTTTGTTGGTTAAAAATTTGTATGGAAAGGTTATAAATTGTGTTTGCATCTACTATTTTATTTTGACGTAGATATAAATTTTATTGGTTAAAAATTTGTATGGAAACGTTATAAATTGTGTTTGCATCTACTATTTTATTTTGACGTAGATATAAATTTTATTGGTTAAAAATTTGTATGGAAACGTTATAAATTGTGTTTGCATCTACTATTTTATTTTGACGTAGATATAAATTTAGTTTGTTAAAAATTTGTATGGAAACGTTATAAATTGTGTTTGCATCTACTATTTTATTTTGACGTAGATGTAAATTTTATTGGTTAAAAATTTGTATGGAAACGTTATAAATTGTGTTTGCATCTACTATTTTATTTTGACGTAGATATAAATTTTATTGGTTAAAAATTTTTATGGAAACGTTATAAATTGTGTTTGCATCTACTATTTTATTTTGACGTAGATATAAATTTTATTGGTTAAAAATTTGTATGGAAACGTTATAAATTGTGTTTGCATCTACTATTTTATTTTGACGTAGATATAAATTTTATTGGTTAAAAATTTGTATGGAAACGTTATAAATTGTGTTTGCATCTACTATTTTATTTTGACGTAGATATAAATTTTATTGGTTAAAAATTTGTATGGAAACGTTATAAATTGTGTTTGCATCTACTATTTTATTTTGACGTAGATATAAATTTTATTGGTTAAAAATTTATATGGAAACGTTATAAATTGTGTTTGCATCTACTATTTTATTTTAACGAAGATATAAATTTAGTTTGTTAAAAATTTGTATGGAAACGTTATAAATTGTGTTTGCATCTACTATTTTATTTTGACGTAGATATAAATTTTATTGGTTAAAAATTTGTATGGAAACGTTATAAATTGTGTTTGCATCTACTATTTTATTTTGACGTAGATATAAATTTTATTGGTTA
>NC_136517.1:19765862-19823362 GCF_053919585.1 Euprymna scolopes
GCTGATGATGATAAAGAAGATGAAGATGAGAAGGAAGAAGAAGATAATGAAGATAGTGATGAAGAAGAAAAATAATGAAAATGGTGATGAAAAAGAAGAAAAAAATGAAGTCGATGAAATAAAAGATAAAAAAAAAGATGATGAAGTAGATGAGAAGATGATGATGGTCATGAAGAAAAAGATAAAGATGAAGAGGAAAATGAAAACGAGGAAGGAAGATGATGATGAGAAGAAGAAGAATATGAAGAAGAAGCAGATAAAGAAGAAAATGGTGATGAAGAAGAAACTGAAGAAGAAGGAAAAATGAAGAAGCTGAGGAGGAATAATATTAAAAAGATGATGAAATTGATGAAGAAACAGATGATAAAGTAAGGATGGAAGAAAGTTTTATTTGGACTTTACTTCTCTATATTGTATGAAGCACGCGCGATAACATGCTATCCAAAATTTCAACATCCAAAACTAAATTATCACTTAAACAAAACTAAATTATCACTTAAATTATCATTTAAATTCTCACTTAAAGTAGCAAATTAACAAAATCGACGAAAAAAATTATCTCCTTGGAATAAAAAAGAAGGAACAAGTGAAATACAACCCCCCCAAAAAACAAAACAAACAAACAAACAAAAATCAGAAAAACAATAAAGCAAGACAGAAGCAAATAAATATTAAAATATGCTTTTTTTTTCATTTACGTGTTAAACACTGAAAAATAATTACCCGCGCGCGCAAAAAAAAGGAAGAAAAGCAACGGAGTTACGAATAGCTGGACACACTTATTTACTTTTAGCAGCTATCATCCTAGTCGGATTCAAAATTTGATTTTGATTTCAAATGATGTATCTTCAAATAAGTTTTCGTTATAATACCTTTACTTCATATATCATTTTAAAGAACGTTTTTCGCTCTATCTAATCGTTCAAATTACAATCATTTTAAAACAATTATGTCTTCTTTTCAGAACATTAGATAACAAATGGAAAAAGTAAAATTTGCACAATTTTGTTATTTCAATTCAAGCTAGGTGGAAAAGCCGCTTAAACAGCTCGCGATATCAACGAAGTGTTTGACTCAGGAATCACTACTGAACACACAGCACTATGGTGGTTTAAGAAATTTCGTAGCAGCAACAAGTCTTTTACATGATGAGCGTAGTGAATGGTCAGTGAATGCTGACCACGATTAATTAAGAGCCTTAGTCGAAGCAAATTCACGCACAAGCGTTTGAGAACTTGATTCTGAATTATAACGTATACGACGATTTTCAAGCCCTCCAGACAGAGATTGGAAAGAGAAAAAAACTCGATAAATGGCTGCCTCACGAATTGAACAACGACCAAAAGAAACGTCGTTATGAAGTGTAATCTTAATTTTTTTACGCCAAAAATGACCTGTTTCTCGACCGAGTCGTAACTTGCAATGAAAAGTGGATTCTTTACGCCAACTGGCGATACTCAGCTCAGTGGTTAGACACCGAAGAAGTTTTATGACACTTCCCGAAACCAGAGTTGCACCAAAAGAAGGTCAAGCTGACTGTTTGGTTGTCTGCGACTGGTCTCATCCATTACAGTTTTTTTTTCAATGCAGGCGAAACTGTGACAGCGGAGAAGTACTGTTAACAGAGGGATGAAATGTATCAGGAATCGTTTCTAAACCAACACCGCAAAAGTTGAACGAATAGGACTACGAAATTCTACCTTATTCGTTACACACTCTAGACCTCTCACTTACCGACTTTTCGAACATCTCAACAATTTTCTGCATGAGAAATGGTTTAAAAACCTAAGTGATATCAACAACGCCTTCAACAAGATTTTTACACTTGTTTTCCATTTGCAATAGTCTTGATTCCGATCAATACATTTTTGTTTGAGCTGAGATATGTTCATCTGAATTTAAAAGTTAAAAACCGCAAGAACTTTCTTTTTAACCTGATATTAATGGCTGGCACAGGGGAGACAAATAATCAAAAACCACTAAGCAAAATTCATCCCAAAGCAGCAAAACAATAGCTGGCTTGCCAGACACTGTATATACAAATGTAAACCAATTTGGGCAAATTTAATTGGTTTGATAATATAGTATTTTCTTATACCAATAGTCATAATCTTCCAAAGTCCTGCAAATTTTCATGTAGTTTAGTCCCATAGAACCAAAGATATGAGCATCTCAATATTCAATTTGGCTATGAGTATAGTTATATAAATATTAGTGGCCTAGAAAGGCAACAGGGGAGACAACCGAAGCAGCAAAACTATAGCTGCCTACCAGGACACTATATATACAAATGTAGGCAAATTTGTGCATATTAAATTGGTTTGAAAATATAGGTTCTTTTTTACCAATTGTCTTAAAAATTTAACCATAGAATAGCATCATAATCTTAAAAAACCCTACAAATTTCAACGTAGTACGTCCCAAATAATCAAAGATATGTGCATTTCAATATTAATATATATATATGCATATATATATATATATATATATTTAATGCATATATGTTATATATTATTATTATTTCTGCTAATTACATTTTTATCCTTTTGTATTATTTTAAATTTTGTCAAGTCGTTCACTATTTTTTATTTAATATTTTGTTATTATGTACTTTAATTTACTTTTATTTAATATTTTGTTATTTTGTGCTTTAATTTACTTTTATTTAATATTTTGTTATTATGTACTTTAATTTACTTTTATTTAATATTTTGTTATTATGTGCTTTAATTTACTTTTATTTAATATTTTGTTATTATGTGGTTTATTAAAATACTAATAATGAGCAAGATAAATACAACATCAGATCCCGCACACTTTGCCCACTTCAAAATAAATGTCTAACCAAAAGCATAGTTTACCAGGCCACAAGATTTGCGAAAGAAAACCCGAATAACAAAAAATATTAGGTTGGTATGACTTCCTTAGATTTCAAAACCTGATATTATGATCACAAAAGTACGTTCAAAAATTTAAACAAAACACTGAATGAAAATAACACTAGCAAGTAATACTGGGAACTCAAAGAAAGCAGACGTCCGCCGGTAATCGAATGGAAAATAGTAAGACAAACAAGAACATATACGGACCTAGACGATCCATGTAGATTATGCCTGAATGAAAAATTTGCTATCCTATACTTTAAAGAATCCCAACATTTATTAAGCTGTAGGAGAGAAATAGCGAAAAACTGTGTACACATGATAAACTTTACTCTAGGATACAAAATAATTTAAAATTCACAATAACAATAGAGAAAGTAAATAACTAAAATAAAATAAATAAAATAAGATAAACATACATATGCATAAATAAACACACACACACACACACATATATGTATTCTTTCTAAGCGAAACTGGAATAGGGCCGACCACTTCCCTAGATGAGTTCATAATTAACGGATACTCTAACTTAACAGCTAAATCTGACCCCCAAGATCGCCATGGGCATGGAATATGCGTCTACATTAAAGATGGCTTCCCGTGTGGCAGGGATATCTCTAGAGAAGATGCTAATTTACCCCCTATGTGCTTCCATATATTGCTTACACCACTGCATTTATATTTGACCTCTATCGGCTCCATAACAGCGGAGTTACTATCTTTAAGAGTATATCTGAGTAAATAGACCACATCCTGTCTGCACATCCCTCGGCTAACATCCACATCTGTGGTGACTTCAACGTCCATAACGTGGAATGGCTGACCCATTCAAATAAGACAGACGATAAGGGGAGGTTCTGTCATGATTTTGCCATTGCTTATGACCTCACTCAAATTGTTCGCGAACCCACCCGTGTGCCCGATACTACTGGTAAATATGCAAGCCTCCTACACCCTTTTCTCTCAACTTCCCCTGAGCTATGTTCATGTTCCGTTTTTTCTTCTCTAGGATCCCTAAACACATACTTAAATCATTCGTTGACATCTATGCTGATGACACGACCATCTACGGCAACACATCAAAGGCTGTAAATGACAAAGTTCTCTCTGATTCTCTCTCCTCTGATCTCGATCACGTGGTTCAGCGGGGGAAGACGTAGCTGGTTACCTTTAATGCATCCAAAACCAAACTCCTATCTTTACATCATCAACGCTCTAATCCCCATCTGGCATCAATTGAAATGGATGGCTCTCGTCTAGGAGAAGCCCCATGTTTTGACAAGCTTCTGGGTTTGACCTTTACTCCTGATCTGAAATGGAACACGTACATCAAGTCTGTTGCCAAAGTCGCTGGAAAGATGGTTGGATCCTTCTACCGCTCCAGAAGATATCTCACTACTGAGGCAATTATCTATCTATATAAAAGCCAAGTACGTCCAAGGATGGAATACTGCTGCCATATCTGGGCAGGAGCTGCTAAAAACAGCCTATCCTGCCTTGACAGAGCACACAATATACTTCGTGGCTTAGTGGAGGATGCCATTTTCTCTACCCTGCAACCTCTCTCCCACAGAAGAGACGTTGCGAGCCTATCCTTGTTTTATCGTTATTTCCATGGAAGGTGCTCTTCTGAACTCCAATCTCTGGTCCCCCCTCGCCAATCCTTCACGACAAACATCCGTCTAGCTGAATCCACTGTGAAAAATTTCCCCCACTCTTTATCTGTGTCTAAATCAAAACGTAGATTCCATGAACAAATCTTCTTTCTTAGAACTGCACGCCTGTGGAACTTCCGTCTGCCTGCTTCCCACCTGACTACAACTTGGATGTATTTAAGTCCAACGTTAACAAATTCCCAATGAACCGCCCTCTTAAGTAAACACTTCATTAAATCTCCACACTAACGTAATGTACTTGCAATAACCCTTATCCCTGAGTGGCTTCCGGGCCTTGATAAGTGGTGACCATCGGGTAAAAAAAAAATATATATATATATATTTATATATATATATATATAATTTATATATATATATAATTTATATATATATATATTTATATATATATATGTATATATATATATATATATAAACTAACATAATATTCAAATATATAAATAAAAAATCACATTTAACTACACCGTGGTTGTAAAATACGTCAGCCCACTAGATATCTACGCTTCCCGCGAAAAAAAGCACACACAAAGGAAGAGGTAAACCTAAGATCAACTTTGTCCGGTAAGTGCCTGCCCATTTGCTAGTGGAAACTAGGAAGCTGATTGGCTACTTAAAAATGACATAGAATGTACGTATATAAAAACGCGAGATAACCACAACTTGCTACAACCCGGGTAGTCCATTATTGGAAGGCGTCCAATGTCAGAATATTCTTAAATATTGAGCTTTTCCTTTTTGGCTAGGATCTCCTTGAAAGTATTACTTCAAGTAATATCTATCAGGATTTTGTATCTGAATTCTATCAGTGTATTATCTCGCTTATATATATATATATATATATATATATATATATATATATATATATATATATGCGTATATATATGTATATGTATATATGTATGCGTAGTTGTACTTTTTTTACATTATTAGAATATAGATAGTACGTATATCGATTCTAATAACTATTACCAACTAATGAGGTCCTATATCTGCACTTGGTTATCTTAAAATATTTTATGGATTTTATTTAAATAATAAATTAATAAAGTATTAGCTTTGTGGGATACAATCATTTAATAAGATTAACTTTCGTATGACGACATTTTACGTGACGTCACCACTGTACCAACGTAACACGCATGTGAACTGATTAAAACTCAACTAAGATTATTGTACAAAGTGTATAACGATTTTTCAGTTTTGACCCTTTTTGACCCCTTTAAAACTATATTTATCGGCTAAAGACCCATAAAAGAACGGTCCATAAAAATATCCAATCATTTGAAACCCCTAGCATCGCCCTGGGAGTTTTAGTTTCGAAGGAGATAGAGTTTGGAAATATGCAGCCAGATAGACATTCATACAACATTTTATATATTAAACGCTAGAGGCTATCTATGTGCTTATATCTGTGTTAGTAAGATTATGTATGTATTTCTATATTTCGTGTGTGTGAACGTCTCTCAGGTCTCCCCGTACTGCTCGCTGCTTGACCCAGGTCTTGTTTGATAAGTGTGTTGACATGCGTGTATTAGACCCTTATCTGTTTTCGTTTTTTATTTACTCGTACTTTGTTGGCACATCTAACTTCATCTAATACACAGCAAAACCCTAAACGCAATGTTTATATATCTTCTTTATATTTCCCCTTTTTTATATCGCTCTTTATTTTTTCTATTGTCTTTTTCTCTTGTTCTCTTTTTATTAATATTCAGTAATCTTATTTTCCTTTTTAATTTTTATTTATTTTTATTTTATTTATATTTTTATCTCATTTAATTTATAACACTCACTCTGTCTGCCTGTCTGCCTGTCTGTCTGTCTGCATATTTTCAATCTCTTCCGAAACTAAAAATCGCAGAGTGGCGCTAGGAGCCTCAAATGATTGGATTTTTTTATGGACTGTTCATTTATTTATATTTTGTGCGTTCATTTATGTGTCTAATTATATATATATATATATATATATATATATATATATATATATATATATATATATAATTTAAGGCAAATTATGAAAATACTCTGGCAGAGCCATACCTCCAACTCTGAGGTAGTGAAACGTGCCAAAATGAAAAGTGTTAAGACCACCATTATCCGCCACCGCTTCCGCTGGATAGACCACATCCACATAATGTAAAATTAAAGGCTTCCCAAGAGAATGATGTACGGAGAACTAACAAAAGGAACCAGAACACGAGGAGCACCAAAAATGCGCTACAAAGACCAACTGAAGCGCACTCTGGCAGCAACTGACACCGACCACTCCTCGTGGGAAGAGGCTGCCAGGGACATGAAGGCGTGGAGGGACGCTGTACACCGTGGCAATGCTTACTTTGAGGAGGAAAGGAGAAGAAGGGAAGAGGCTGGGAAAAGAAGGAGAATGGAGCGTGAGCAAACCCATCTCTCTACACTCCCTGTGAACACTGTCCGCGGTTATTCCTCCATAGAATTGGACTGTACAGCCATATATCACATAGGCACCCAACCACCTGACGACAGGACCCAATGCTCGAATACGAGTAGGAGCCGACGACGACGACGACGACGACATATATATATATATATATATATATATATATATATATATATATATACGTTTTATTTTTTATTACCGTATCTTTCTGTTAAGTTACATTATTGTTTCAGCTACCCGGCCGTTTTTTGGCCGTCCGTAGCTTCCTTAGACTTTTACAGAAATGTTCGTTATTATGGGATGAAAGAGTGAAAGAGTGAATGAGGTCAGGGGAGGGGTGCGAGAAGGGCAGAAAAAGAGGAAGGGAACAAGGGGGAAAGGTGGGAGGAGGTGTTTGGTATGTCGGTAATGTTTTAGTTTTGGAGTTTAAGGAACTTGTGGGGGAGGGTCTGGGAAATTCATTTCTGGTGTGGCTGAGGGCATAGGGATACATGGAGGAGGAAGGGGAATATGTGGGGGTAGGAGAGGGGGTACTTTAGAATTCGAGTCTTAATGTTAAAGTTTTTGGCGTCTCGTTGGTGAGATGATTTCTTGATAAGTATGTCTTGACCTGTTGGGTGTTCGTTTAGGTTCGGAGGCGGGGGGCTATGATTCGGTTTATTTTATTTGTTGTTAATTGTTTGGAGAGGGTTAGCTAGCGGCTGCGGGCGCGAGCACACACATGCGCACGTACACACATATATACTTAAAGAAACGTTCACATGTACACATACATCTCCGCCCTGGCGTGCAAATATATATATATATATATATATATGTATGTATATATACTTGCTCATGTGTATTTATTCGTATATATGTATTAGATTTTTCATAGTAACGCATGTAAAAAATAATCTTTAATTAGTCTTTAATTATCTATTTATTTATATTATATCTTCTTTCTTATTCTGAATTCTCCCCTCAAACTTTTCTTATTCTTTCTTTTCTTATATATACATAAGTTAGGGGCTATATATTATATGCTTATATCTGTGTCAGTAAGATTATGCATGTATTTTTTTATTTGTGTTTTTATCTTATCTTATTTAATTTAATTTATGCTTTCTTCTCCACTTTAATTCCCCCCACCATTGTATTTTTTTTTAGTTTAAGCTCTGTCTAATCAGCCATTTTATTTGAAGGTTAGAGTTTTTATCACTTTCGTATTTCAATTGGTGTATATGTTCATGTCCTATTATTGAATCCATTCTCAATTTTCGGTTGTTTTTAATTATTTACTTGAATACTGAAGTCAATTATCTGCCCACTTTCTAATCTCGCACCTGATATTGATTTCGGATTTTGCATTTTGGACGCACATATTTTTCTTCATTCTTTATCTGATATTATTCAAGATTCACTCAGTTCTGGTACTCCTTTATTGAGAACTTTAATACTATCTTCCTTACAATCCATGTTCTTTACTATCAATACAGCTTTTGACCTTCTTATTTTATGAATTTCTGTGATGTCTGATTTTGTCTTGTTTGACTACTCCTCTTAGTGAGTATAATAATGATGATGATAATGATAATGATAATAATGACAATCATAGTAATAATAAAATAATAATGATAATAATGATAATAATGATTATAATAATGATAATAATAATAATGATAAGATTAATAATGATAATATTAATAATAATAGTAATAATAATAATGTTAATAATAATGATAATAATAATGATAGTAATAATACTAGTAATAATAATGATTGTAATAAATATAATAATAATAATGATAATATTAAATATTTTAATAATAATGATAATAATACCAATAATAACAATAAGAACAATAATAAAAATCATAATAATAATAACAATAATAATAATATTAATAATAATAATGATAATGATAATCATAAACACAATGATAATAATAAAATAACATTATTATTATTATTATTATTATTATTAATAATAATAATAATAATAATAATAATAATATTAATAATAATAATAATAATAATAATAATAATAATAATAATAATAATAACAGCAACAATTTGCGAAAACGCAAACTCTGGCAAATTTTACCGAAAGAGGTAGCGAGTACTTGGAACCTGGGGAGGCTTGTTGTGACTCAGCTTTCAGGGAACACCACAAGTTATTTCCAAGGAAAGATCTTCTATAACCTGCGTGAAAGCTCCTTGTGAGCCAATAATAATAATAATAATAATAATAATAATAATAATAATAATAATAATAATAATAATAATAACAACAACTAGCAGAATCCGTGGAAATTCCACGGTCATTGAAAAGTTAAAAAACACACATCAGTAAGATACTTCTTATCACATAATCAAACAATTACAATGAAGTTGGACCATGTACCATTAAAAACGTAACTAAATCACGAAGTTCTGGATCCTCAGGTTCATATATCTCTGCTTACACAATTGCATCAATCTGTTGAATGGTTCTGAGCTTATCCTAATTTCGAAGCATTATGATCATGTTGTAGTGTGGTAGCCCTATTTTTCGAAATTCACTAACATAAACATTTGCAAATAGAATTCCCAGTACATGTCCCTATTTACAATGTCTCCACACGGAACATAGTTAGATACCAGGGTCGTTTTTTTAATGTGGAGAAAAGGAACAAAAATAAAAATTGTCTCAGTCGGGAAGGATTTCTCCTCCACTGACAGAGAACAAGAAATTGAAATGTATCATCTGAATAACAGATACTACACTTTAATCTTGATCCGAAGATGTCTGTCTTTAATGTATTTCAAAAGTTCAGCTATATGTTCATGATACACACGTTATAGTAAGCCAGGTCGATTTTGCGTAAGTTCTGATAACCCCAAGTTGTTTATTATTTCAGCTGAGCAGCAGCTGGGTTCCCACCAGTTTTGGCAAATAGCAGACAGAATCCTGAACAGAAGTGTGTGCTCTATCCCAACTATCATCAATGGACCTGAGGTAATCTTGTCAGTATCAGCCAAAGCCAAACTCTTTGCCAAGAACTTTGCAGCTAATTCTACCCTTTACGACCAAGGCCGCCAACCTCCAATATTTCCTCCTGTATCAGAAAACACACTATGTGATACACAAATATATGTACGTGATGTTGCCAAACTAATCAAAACCCTTGATTCCAGTAAAGCAACAGGCCCTGACGGTATTCCAATTATAGTACTCAAAAAACTTCAACCAGAACTAACGCCCATACTTACAAAACTGTTTAAACGTTGTCTTAAGGAAGAATAGCTTCCCATCACCCTGGAAAATCTCATCAGTATGCCATGTATTTAAGAATTCAGGTGATCGCTCATCCCCTCTCTCAGTACAGGCCAATAAGTCTCCTGTGTGTCATGAGTAAGTTGCTGGAATCTGTGTTAAATACAGAAGTAATCAACCATCTCAACAAAAATAACCTTCTTAGTGACACTCAATATGGTTTCCGTTCTGCTAGATCTACAGCAGATGTGCTTACAGTTATATCTCATAGGATTAGCAAATCTCTCGACGGAGGCAACCTTTCTAGAGCAATTGCTCTTGACATATCAAAGGTCTTTGATAGGATATGACATAAAGTTTTACTTCACAAGATCTCTAGCTATGGTATAGCTGGAAATGTCTTCTCAATTATTAAATCATTTCTTTCTGATAGGTTCATAAGAGTAGTAGTTGAGGGGCAAAAATCAGAAGCTCACAGTATTAATGCTGGAGTCCCTCAGGGGTCCATCCTGGGCTCAACTCTTTTCCTGATCTACATTAATGATCTTCCAAATCACATCCTTACACCATTTGTAGACATTTATGCTGATGATACTACCATTTATGGTAGCACATCTAAGACAGTAAACGACCAAATTCTCTCCGATTCTCTCCCCTCTGATCTTGAGCACGTAGTACAATGGGGAAAGGCGTGGTTGGTTGCTTTTAATGCATATAAACCGCGCTTCTCTCTTTACATCATCAACAATCTGATCCATATCTGGCATCAATTGAAATGAATGGCTCTCGTCTTCAGGAGGCCTCAAGTTTTGATACGCTTCCGGGCTTGACCGTTACTCCTGATCTTAAATGGAACACGTACATCGAATCTGTGGCCAAGGCCGCTGGAAAAATGGTGGGATCTTTCTATCGATCCAGTAGATATCTCACTGCTGATGCAATTCTCTATCTATATAAGAGCCAGGTACGTCCAAGGATGGAATACTGTTGTCACATCTGGGCAGGAGCTGCTAGAAAGGACTTGTCCTGCCTTGATAGAGTTCAAAATAGACTTCGTAGCCTCGTAGGAGATGTCCTTTTCTCTTCCCTTCAACCTCTATCTCAGAGAAGAGATGTTGCGAGTTTGTCTCTGATGTATCGTTATTTTCATGGAAAGTGTTCGACTGAGCTTCAGTCTATGGTCCCCCCTCGCCAAACTTTCACAAGAAACACTCGTTTAGCTGAAAACACTATCAATAATTCCCCAACTCTTTATCTGTGCCTAAACCTAAACGTAGATTCCATGAACAAAGCTTTTTTATTAGAACTGCACGCCTGTGGAATTGTCTTCCGTTTTCCTGCTTTCCGGCTGACTACAATATGGTTGTGTTCAAGTCTAACGTAAACAAGTTCTTGATGAGCCGTTGCATATAAGTTAACAAATTTACCGAATTGATTACTATATTGTCCAATTTCTACTGTACACTCTTTAAGCCTTGTCCTCGAGTGGCCTCTTGGCCTTGATAATGTGGTGATGCCTGTGTAAAAAAAAAGCACATCTTGGATTTGTATGTAAGGAAAAAGTCTAGTTTTCCGTATTTACAGAAAACCGCCATTGCATCTTGATAAAGCTGTTAAAATGAAGATAGCAGAATACACCAGGATCACCATCTTCATTTCTTGCCAAATTATCCATTAAGCCATAATATTGCGCAGCTTTTAGTTGATTTTGATGATTTCTAATGAAGTTCAATTTGAAACCTTCAACTTTCACAAATGAATTAACTACAAATTAATAGAATAGTTTACCAGATTTATGCACAATACTATTTACTCATCTCTAATTGCAAGGCGATAACTGTAATACTGTTGCATTGTCACTTTATTGCTAACTCTTGTTTGCTGTTCTGGGTTATATTGTATGTTAATGTGCCAGCCTTATTCGCCATTTAGAAATAATATGGGATATATAATGGAGTCCAAGTGGAAAGACAGATAAGAAATTCATTGTTTTGCTTGACCATGTTGGTAAATAATAATATCCCGTTAGCCGATAGATACTCTTGTAAGGGTAGTTGCGCGTCTAATTATGAAGGAATGGTTGCGCAATGTCCACCACCCCTCTCCTGAATCAGCACTGATTGAGTTCAGTGGCAATATGCCCAGGACGACTGAAAACAATGCCGAGATAAGCCGTCTTCACCAACAAATACTGTAGCTATTTCGTTGTTTATTGGATTATTAAATCTTCTTATATATGGACCAGCGGTGAAATACATCGAAACTCTTTGGCTGTACATGCTCCCTTATAGCACTTGCTTCCTCTTCTAATTCAATGGCCATCATATTTTGTAAGCTTGAATATAAGGATTATTCTTCATAACTGGAGCTATGGTTTCAGACATTTTGAATAGATTTATTATTTTGTACTAAATACACGTGAGTCGAGTTGCTTCAGATGAGTCTAAGATGCAAATTTGTCCATATTTTCTCTCTTCTTGAGTATTTGGGCGCAGGGAACTGAAATAATGATAGGTTTGGCCTCGTAAGCGAAAACAATAGAGACCTCTTACAGGAGGGCGGACTATATTTGATCCAAATACAAATGCAAATAAAAATGATGAGTTGTGGGCCAACACCGAATCAGACTGTCACACCCAGAGTCTGCCAGCGGCCACCTG
The DNA here is from genome assembly GCF_053919585.1 of Euprymna scolopes. Lineage (NCBI taxonomy): Eukaryota > Metazoa > Mollusca > Cephalopoda > Sepiida > Sepiolidae > Euprymna > Euprymna scolopes. The sequence continues at coordinate 19,778,735 of NC_136517.1, forward strand.
ATTGCACTAGAGGATCACCACACTCTTCAGCACATCCAGGTACACTTTGGTGTTGACTTCCAAGTTGACTTCAAAGATATAAGGTGGCATAATGTCCACTCACTTGAAACCACGCCAAATGCCATAAACATGGCAAGAACCTTTGTTTTCATCCCCTTGGACACGTCCCTATTATTCGTGCCAATCTAGCCATGCATTTTGAGGGTACTGGCAATGGTCCTGTTGTCATAATTTGGATCGATAGAGAGCATGAGTTGTACAGCGACGCATCTCTGATCTTGCTCGTTGAACATTGTGTTACTTTCAGACATGATAGAAGGCTCCTATCACTTTTGGTACCTGTACACAACTGTCCAACTAGTAGACGGTCGGCAACACAAAAAGAACACCGTTTTTTTTATAAAACGGAAATGGAATCATGTCGTCTTTCTAGAGCGACAATGTTATCGTTCCACTCTGTAACTTCAGTATACGGCATAATCACGTTGACACAGTGGTTCCGTGTAGATTACCGAAGTCAAGCAACGTTGAGCGTGGCCACTACTAAAATGAGTGACTATTTGGAATTCCAGGTGCTGTATGCGCTCTCGGATTATCTCGGCATTGTTTTCAGTCGTCCTGGACTTCTTGCCACTGAACTCAATCAGTGCTGATTCAAGAGAGGAGGGGTTATAGATTGCGCGACCATTCCTTCATAATTAGACCTACAGCTACTCTTTGGTCAAGATCCAAGTGTAGAATCTGTTCTTCAGATGCTGCACTTCAAATTCTTGTTCTCTTTCGGTGGAGGATCAGTCCTTCATGACTGAGACAATTTTTTATTTTTCTGCAGGTTAAAAAACGACCCTGGTGTCCAACTCTGTCCCGTGGGGAGGCATAGTAAATAGGTACTCTTACAGGAGTATCCATTGTTTTTCGAGACTGAACGGAGGCGATGATATAGCTTCGATAATCTTGAATCTCTGTGGTTCATTTCTTTTTAAATAATGACATGTAAATAAATGCATGATTGTTTCCCAGAAAAAAAAAATCAAAAAAAAATCATAGCATTTGGATATAAAATGAGATGATAATTGAGACGGGCGCATGCGTATTGCGATGCCAACGAGCAGTTCCGTTCTTTCTATCAAACGCGTGTTCCCATCAGCTTTAACGTCGAATGCCTGCTGACAAATGAATAAACAGGAAGAAATAAAAGTATCACGTGGAATCAAAGCATATGTATTGGATTGTATGCCGGATGTTTGCACCGGAACGTGCACGGAACACGAGAGCAAGTGCAGGTTAGGAAAGTAAATGTCATGAATAAATTATCGCCTAATTTACGTATATTAATGTGAGAGGTTCAATTCTCTCGGCACCACTTTAACATGGATGTTTTGTTAGTGCGAAAGGTGTATGACCAGTCAGGCTTAATAAACCATGAACAAAGGCAATCTTGACTTAATCATTTTAATACACCAAAATATTCAAATATGATTGGAAATGACACCTTCCGCTCAAGTTCTTTGATTTCCATTTTTTAAAATTTTTTTACTGCAGCGATATATAGGAGCATCATAGTACCTGCTTGCTTTTTCCAAACGGATAGACATCCAACATTTTCTTCTCTTGCTGGTCCTGGTTATGACCTTAAACTATATTCGATGGTGAGGCCCTAGCTTGTGGGCTTTGGGGAGTGTAGAACCACCCCTTAATTGCCATTGCTCCCAGATCAGTAATACCTGTCAGGGTCCCAACTATGGGTTGAATAGAAACCGACTTGAAACCCCCCCCCAAAAAAAAAACTCCAAATATATTCTATTAAACATGTTTTCTTCAAATTCACTGGATTCGGCATTAAATACCCTGAAAAAGGGTTGATGTGCCGTAAAACAAAAACAACTAACTAACATCTTCTCTTGCTGCTTATATATATATATATATATATATATATATATATATATATATATATATTTAGTGGAGTAATATTCTGCTCGTTGCTTTCTTAGTTAGTTCGTACATTACGCTTTGAAAAAGGCTAAATACCATCGTTATATACCTTTAAATGAAGTGCTCAGATTGACTAAATACAATCGTTATATACCTTTAAATGAAGTGCTCAGATTGACTAAATACAATCGTTATATACCTTTAAATGAAGTGCTCAGATTGACTAAATACCATCGTTATATACCTTTAAATGAAGTGCTCAGATTGACTAAATACCATCGTTATATACCTTTAAATGAAGTGCTCAGATTGACTAAATACCATCGTTATATACCTTTAAATGAAGTGCTCAGATTGACTAAATACCATCGTTATATACCTTTAAATAAAGTGATCAGATGGACTAAATACCATCGTTCTATACCTTTAAAATGTTAGCCAGTTGTGCTCTTATTATAGAGCTTTTTTATAACTTGTCTTAAGTTGTTTACGGATGTCTAACATTAACGCTATTATTGTTAAATCCCTTAATACAAAATGGATTCCAATATTGGATTTCTCGTAACATTTTACTTCTAAGAAGTTGTGTTCAATCTTCATATAGGGCCGCGTTTTGGGCAGAAAGATCCACAGGATATATAGTATAGATTTTTAAGTCTGAAAGTCGATCTGCCTTTTTGCTTTCCTTTTTTAATTTTTACTGCAGCGATATGTGGGAGCATCATAATACCTGCTTTTTTTCAAACGGATTTTCTTCACTTGCTGCTTATTTGTGTTTTTTTTTTTTTAGCAATATTCTCCTTGTTCCTTTTTTAGGTCGTACATTACGTTTTGAAAAAAGGGAAAATATAATTTTTGAAAGCCAAGCTGTTTAAAAAAAGAAGAAAAAAAGAAAAACAAATTTATGAAATGCTAATCTGGCAACCCTGAACAAGAATAGTAGAGTGACCTTCCTTTGATGTAGCCTTGTTTTCGAATATCATAATATGCGATTATTATTGTGATGGTGTGAGAAAGGAATTTGTAGTAATTTCGACGTGCAGAAAGAAGTCGGCGAAGTGTTATGTAAAAAAAGGGTAACATTTGAAAGAAAAGGGGCTAAAAAGAAGAGCATTGTCTGCCAAGAGGTGCTGAATTAAGAAATAGGATCAAGACTACAGTGAAAATAATCAACTTTTATACAAATTATGAATATATATTATCCCTTAATTGGAATTCATTTTTGAGATGAGCATTATATATATTAATTTATTTTTATTTCGGACTATTATTCTCATCTCTATTAGTTGTTGTTTTCATCTTTATTGGTTGTTGTTTTTCATGACGTTTCAGCCAACTATTCCTCTGGCCTTCATCACGTGGTAACCGCGACGGATAGGAACTTCAAAACAACAACCAATAAAAATGAAAACAACAACTAATAAAGATGAGAATAATAGTCTGAAATAAAAATAAATGAATAAATATAAACAAATTATAAAGGTTATAGGTTATAGGGAAATTCAATTTAGAAAAATTTGTGTGAGAACCATATCAATGCTTTTTTTTTTTTATTGAATTTTCACCCCAAACAAGGCACAGTGTCACTTTGATATAGGAGGCTACTATCAGGGACATAAGTTGCAGGGATACTATGTTCTTCTCATAATATCTGCTTTTTTTCAAATGGATTTGCTGCTTATTTATGTGTTTTTTTTAGCAATATTCTCCTTGTTCCTTTTTTAGTTCGTACATTACGTTTTGAAAAAAGGGAAAATATAATTTTTGAAAGCCAAAACTGCTTCAGATCGGTAAATTCTCATCTAGTCTCTCACTTCGGTACGATACTTGTAATGTAAACATATTATAATTAGTATTGTTAACCTTAGTTTAAATAGTATTTGTACTTATCTGGTGTATCCCTTAGAAACATAATCAGAAAATATTTGTACCTATTTTTTATTTTAATTAAAATCTAATTTGCCGTATAATTTTTTGCTATCTGCACTTTTGTGTTAATCTTGTATTTAAATAGTATTTACACCTGTTTGATATGTCCTTTATAGGAATTGCTTTAAGTAGATTAGTTTTACACCTATAATCTTGAATTGCTGTATCAATTTTTGGTATCCTTACTTCGGTGTTATCATCTATATATATATATATATATATATATATAGATAGATAGATAGATAGATGATAATAATTTATATATATATATATATATATATATATATATATATATAAGTTCCGTCCATTGATTTCGATGAATACCACGAAACACATTACTGATGATACTTGCATATGCAATTTTTGTCGCAAGAGTTGCTCAATCTCCAACCATAGAGTAAGAAAGTAAAAATTTCAAGACGACTGAAAACGATGCTGAGATAAGCGGAGAGCACATACAGCGCCTGCTATTTCCAACTAGTTACCCATCTGGTACTAGTCTCTCTCTCTCTCTCTCTCTCTAGACTAGCATCTCTCCCAAGCCAAGGGTTGAACCTAGAACCGTCGTGTTGACAGTCGGCAGTTCTCCCACTCGACCATGGAATCGACGCCCGTAAATAACTCGTCGGAATGTCTATTTAAATAGACACCGCCACCACTTTTATAGTGCTCAAATCGCCTGTTCGTAAGCAAACAAGTAATAAGCAGCGCATTTTCAGCCCATTAAGTAGCGGGTGAGATTATTTACGACAGTGCTCTACCCAAAGAGGGGGGGCTTAAAATATATTTGCAGTCATCGACATACAGTTCTGTTTCGTTATATCACAACTCATCAGTGCCGCTAGACTAGCATCTCTCCCAAGCCAAGGATTGAACCTAGAACCGTCGTGTTGACAGTCGGCAGTTCTCCCACTCGACCATGGAATCGACGCCCGTAAATAACTCGTCGGAATGTCTATTTAAATAGACACCCGCCATCAGCATCGTTTTCAGTCGTCCTGAAATTTTTACTTTCTTACTCTATGGTTGGAGATTGCGCAACTCTTGCGACAAAACTTGCATATGTTAGTATCATCAGTAATGTGTTTCGTGGTATTCATCGAAATCAATGGACGGAACTTAAAAATTAATAAAAGGAAAGCAAAACTCATATATATATATATATATATATATATATATATATATATATATATATATATATATATATATATATTATTTTATCAAATTTTCTCCGTTAAAAAATATTTTCTGTAAAGCATGCTGACTTTTATTCCGTAAACACATGCTGCTTTTTTTGTTTTAAATGTTTTTTTTTTTTTTTTTTCTTATTTGATAGCGCCACCTCGTTTTGATTTCGATAAATCTTGTTTTAGCATAGGTCACAAACTGTACTAGTGTCCCTTTCACTGTCTAATTTCTACATCTCTTAACTCGCCTTTTATCTTTTTCTTGTTTCTCTCTTTTTATCGCATTTACGCTCTCCCCTTTTTTCTTTTCTTTTTTCTTTTTATTTCTGTCTTGTTCGCTTTCTCTTTTTCTTTATTCCTTTCGCTTTCTCAAATTTTCTTTTCTCCTCTCTATTTCTGTCGCCTTTATCTTTTTAATCTCTTTCTTTTTGTCACCCCTCTTTCCCTCTTCTACTCTTCCTCTCTCTTTTCTTTCTTTTTATCTTCGCTTGTCTCATCTTTATTCCATTTCCATCTTCCTATCTCTTTCATTTTCCATTTCACATTTACTATCGATCTCCTAATGGTGCAAGAAAATAAAATAATTAGAAACCAAATATTTCTGGACAACTTCGGGCGTTCGTCCATTTACCACAGGAAATAAAAGAACGCACAGCAAATGAAGAAAACAGATATATAAAAATTGAGACTACTACTATTATTACTACTACTACTGCTACTGCTACTACTACTACTACTACAACAACTAAGGATATATCAATGATATTAATAATAGTAATAATAATTATAGTAATGGTAAAAAATTGTGATAATGATAGCAATAATAATAATTATGGAAATAATAACGGTAATAACAACAAACAACGACGACGACGACGGTGATGATGATGATGATGATGATGATGATGATACGACACGACGCCAACAACAATAATAATAACACTAACAACAACAACAACAACAACAACAACAACGACAACGCAAAAACAAAGATGGAGGGAGGAAAATGAGAGTGACGCCAGATAGCCAGGTCGTGTTAGTGGGCTGACAATGATTTCCCTTATTGAGATGCGCCAATGAAACATTTGACATGTAATTTATTTATCCAGTGCTTTTTAACCATCAGAAAAAAAGAAAGTAAAATCGTGAAAGAAAATCACTCTCTTGTGTCTTCTGCTTCCGTCATTATCACCGACGCCATTTTGACTCGTATAACTTTGGTGGCGTTACACGCCTGGAAAATTCACGAATTTATTTTTTATCATGCTATATTTTGTAATATTAAAATATTATTGTCGTTTTTACGAACTGCTTGTCTATCTATCTATCTATCTATCTATCTCTCTATCTATCTATCTATCTTTCTATCTATCTATCTATCTATCTATCTATTTTTTTTTTACTCATTTTCACCGCAAACAAGACATATCACCTCTTGGGCGTAAGGGGCTACTAATTGGGATCATGCCTAAGAAAGATTAACAAAATGTTTGTTTACATTACATTTAAACTTCTGCATATTAATACAGTAAGGATAACAAGTAGCAGAAAGGGGGGTTCCAAAGTTTAACTGTTCGATATGAGAAGTAGAAAGCTTTCTGGCATTTAGGGACCTCAATAGTGAAGGGGTGTAATCTTGTTGCTATGTCGGGGATATATACGTCGAGGTAGCACAAGTGCAATGAGTTCATCAGAGCACATTCCATTAAAATACTTGTAAAACAGACACAGGGATGCAACATTGCGGCGATGGGACAGGGGTTGGAGTCTGATTGACAAATTGGGTTCTATTAGATTGAAGACCTTTTTTTAGACTCTATCCAAGAGGGAGAGGCTAGTGGTAGATGCGCCAACCCAGATGTGGCAACAATACATCATGCATAGGCGACTGTAGAGGTACAACATACTTTCAGGTGTGAGTAGTTTTCTAGCACGATAGAGGGAGGTCATCTTCTTTGCAGCAGCTTTCGTAATGTCCTCAGTGTATTTGTTCCAGTTCATATTTCCTGTGAATGCTAAACCAATGAGTTTGAAGGAATTCTCAGGTAAGGAGTTATTTGACATAAATATTAGTGGTTGGAGAGGCGTCTTGTAATTGTTAAAGGAGAGCAGCTTAGTCTTACTAGCATTAAATGTCACCATCCATTTACGTCCTCATTCCACTACCATCTGGACGTCATTTTCTAAGGATTCAGCCATAGTCTTAAATTTGTGTACATCCGTTCTCTCTCATGCATGTTATAGAGCGTTATATCAAAAGAGAGGTGGGAGACTGATAAGGCGATAATTGAGAGGATCGTTCAATTCACAGGGAAGCAAGATTCAGCAATGCATTTGTTGTAGAGTTTGGAAAGTACGAGCATTTCTTAATTAGTATAGAAGGGATGAGATCAGTTTTGTATCATATCGTGGACATGAGAAGGGGTGATTTTCAAATCATCAACTGTGGCTTCCGTCCACATAAGGAAATTTGGGAGAGAGTTGTTCGTTCGCTCTAGGGTGGAGTTGAAGGCGAATCGCTGGGAAAGCAGTCCCGCCTACTCGGTGGCCGTTCATATATCTATCTATAACTATCTATCTATATTTCATATACATATATTTTTATGCCATGTTTTGTCATATTAAAATAATCTTTTTTTTTTTTTTTTACAAAATCAGGGTACACATATCTATCTATCTATCTATCTATCTATCTATCATTTTTCTAATTGTCTATCTATGACATATGAAGTGGCAGATTTAGTCGTTTAGAACTGCTTTAAAGCTTCACCGCTCACTCATATTTCGACCAAAAAAAAAAAAAAAGAATTATTACAGTTTATATATCACCTTCTCAGCTAGATTGTGAAAAATATTTTTCAATTTTCGTTCAGTAAAACAAAAGTTCTAATGAATTTACGAGTGTTCAAAACCGTAAAAAAAATGTAAGGAGGTCAGCGACATTTTCTATGACTGGTTTCCATAGCAACCGCGTCGCTTTAGTGAGTACTGTTGCTACCAATTCACTGCTCTCGCGAAAAGAGAAGTAATAAGTGAAACAGAGAGATTGAAAAAATGAAAGGGAGGTAATTGGGGGGATTTTATTGAAAGCAGACGAGTGCCGTACATTGTTATCACATATGTGTATGTTATGTTTATGGAGGCAAAAAAATAAGACTGAAATTAAACAAAGAATGAGTGACTTTGCTGGAAGCCTGGAAAAATCAAAGATTACAATAGAAAAAATGCGAGCATGAAAGTTATATGCTTAAGCTTAAACATGGAAAAGTAGAGGACTAGTTGTTAAAACTGGAAAACGGACAAAACATTCTGGTAAAAATATAATACATTTATAACATTATACAGGGTGTTCGTAAAGTTACTATGCAGTCTTATTGTTTTATTGCATTATATTTGTATTAATAGTTAATATTTATTTTTTTTACAGGTTTATTTAATCAAGCATGCCACGCAAGCTAACTTTGGAAGAGCGCAAATTTATTTTGAAGCGATATTGGAAAACAGAAAACGCACAGGATGTAATTCGTGACTGTATAGTAACTTTACGGAGACCCTGTATAATCAATTACTTTCATGCTCGCATTTTTCTATTGTAATATAATATATTGTCATGCGATATTTTGCAATATTAAAATAATCTTGTCTATTTTACGAACTATCTATCTATCTATCTATCTATCTATCTATCTATCTATCTATCTAATTACTAGCAGGATTGCCTGACGTTGTCCGGAATTGAATGATGATCAACGAATGTTTCACACTCCCATATTTTTATTGTCATTGAAATTTATGAAATAACCCATTTTTCAATCAAATCGATTGATTGCCTGCTCTAATTGAGGACTCATCACGATGCACCTGAGGAAACTTCACATACCTCCGTAGTAACTAAGTTCGCAATATATTGTAGTCTACATTGCACTGTAGAGAACTTATTGTTGATTTTATAAAATCATTTCTATGTATAATGGCTTGATTTAAAGTTTCAATTGCAAAAGTCAAGTATCATGCTTCAATAGTTCTCTAAACAGAAACATTCATTTCGAACGCGCCTCTGTTATGTCTAAGAACCTACTGTTGATTTTATATGTTGGGCCTTTCGGCTAATGTGGGAACAAAGGTTCCCAAATTCGCTTGTGATATTAGGCTGTGTAAGGTGTTAACTTTGGTCACTCGCATTAATGTTCTTTATTTTACGTTGTGGAGTTTGAGTGCGTGTACGTGTCACTCACTATTCTCTGTCTGGTGGTTCTTCATTATCTGAACTCAAGTTATATTTGTGACCTATTTGAGTTTGTTCCGTGATCGTTTAAATGTCTTATGCGGATGTGTGTATCATGCATGTATTTCGACATAGCTTTTTTTTTTCAACTGTGTCGTTGGTCTTGTGGTGAATTGGTTCTTGGAGGGAAGATGGGAACCTTTTTGAACGAATGCATTTAACTCCAAAACGATGGTTGAATTTATTTGTTATTCACTTTTCAGATATCGAACAAAGAAGAATGGAAAGTGAGAATCTTTGCTTGTGGTTGATTTAGCCCCCAATTTGGAGACACGTCAGCCTCCTTCCAAGTGTGCGTGAGGAGAATAACCGTCAACCCGTCCGCGCTTCTTTATGTCCAAATTCCAACTTCGACTCTATTTACTGCTAACCTGATCACGTGGTAACAACCACGTCATTCCGGTCTACTATTTTTAGAACTTCCGATGCAATACTTAGAACTTCCGATGCAATACTTAGAACTTCCGATGCAATACATTCCGATACAAAACCTATCTAAGAACACTGCCAGATACATAAAGTACATTTGTTTAAAATTTCATAAAAATTGGCGAAGCCATTTTGGAGTCCATATGCCGATCGCAGAAGAATGATAAGCGAATATACTTGCTTGGGTGATTAAATCTTGTCTCCAATTTTGAGACACGTCAGCTCCCTCCCAACGAGGGGGGGGAACAACTGTTCACCCATCCGCTCTTCTCAACGTCCAAAATGCAACTTGACTCTATGTGCAGCCAACCTGAACCCGTGACAACAAACACATCATTCCAGGTCAGCTATTTTTAGAGCTTCCGATGCAACTTGTCCATTTTACACCTCAATATGTTCTGACAACTTTTATCAAAACATAGCTTCACATAGCTTCTCTTGTTTATCTCGCCAGTTAGATAGATAGATAGATAGATCGTGATAGATGGATATAGATATTTTTATAGATCAACGAACAGATAAATAGCTGATGATTTCTTGTGTCCCTTATTACATAACATTTGTTTTTCATATTAGAAAAGAAAGGTTTTGAATATTTCAACTGATGAGTTGGTTAATAGTGAGCAGAACATGAGGGATTCAAGCAGCTTGTGTGTGTGTGTGTGTGTGTGTGTGTGCGTGTGTGTGCGTGTGTGTGTGCGCGCACGCGCGTGTGTGTGTGAGTGTGTCGTGCTTGGAAAGTGTGAGCATGCGTGAATTGACATGCCAGCAGGCTCAACAGTTTTATTAAAGAAAAAATTGACTTTTTACGGGATTGAAGTGACCCCCAGAATGACCATTTCGAATAAATTCTCTGATAGGTACGAAATATAATTTTTGTTTTTATTCAGGATATTCGCACAAACGAGTTTAGTCACTTCATTTTGAATGCTGAGGTGTAAAACAGCGCACGCTGCTACATTTATTATTAATATTATTATTATTATTATTATTATTATTATTATTATTATTATTATTATTATATAACAGCATATAATTTAGATTTGTGACATCATTCGGTGAAAAAGACGCAAAAGACCCATCGTTAATAAACCCGCGGTCGTTGATTCTTGCACATTTCTCCACAACCTCGTTACACATCGGATCCTCTCCGCTGTATTCCCAGAAAATGAAAGCTCCTCTCAGAGCTTCGCTTGCTGTAAATGATTTACAGAAAAAAAAGGAGAGATTCACGCCCCAAAAGATTCGCTTCTCTTCTGAAGCGATTTACCTTTAAGGTCCCTTGTTTACTGCCTTCTCACGAGGGCTGGACGTGATACAAAATCTGTTTCATGTAAGGAGATATTTACACAGCTCTCAAAAGGGTAGATTGCCTGGGACAAAACTAAAAATCCATCAATCGAGAATAATCTATTTTGTCTCTTAACACATGTGCCACGCTTAGAAATATGTGCGAAAACAGGGAAATAGCAGCAACACAGCTCATGTCTTTAATAATATTAATTTTTTTTATGAAAATCGCCCGAGACAAGACATAAAGCTACTTGATGTAAGGAGCTAAGAAAATTGAAAGATGATTATCGCAAAGAAAGGAAATGCCTATTAACTTTAGTTCTGAAAAGACTAACGCTTTGGGTAGGATGAAAACAGTGAGCAGGAAGAGAGTTCCAGAATCTTGCAATTCTTTAACAGAAGCTACTGGAATAAGCGCTATATTACAATTAGATATTAGAGCAACGAACTGATAAAGACTAATAGACCCACAAATCAAACGAGTTGGAACAAAGAAAGCAGACAATGCTACCATAGCAGCATTTTTTTATTCAATTACACCCCACACAAGAGAGATGAGTAGCAAGATGTTTGTTCACAGTACACTTGAACTTCTGCATGTCAGTACAGTTAGGAAAACAGAATTCCGGAAGGGAGTTCCGAAATCTAGCAGTTCTGGGGAAGAAACTACTGGCGTAGAAAACTTTCTTACACCTAGGGATATCTACTGTGAAGGGGTGGGATTTAGCTGCTTGTCCGGTTTATCGGGGGTATTTACGTCGAGGGGGTACAAGTGCTTGTAGTTCGTCAGAGTACTGACCATTAAAGTACTTGTAGAACACGCAGAAGAATGCAATACTACGTTGATAGAATAGAGGCTGAAGCCTAGATGACAGTTCAGAACCTATCAGGTTGGCGACTCTCTTTTGAACCTTATCCAGGAGTGAGAGACAAGTCGCAGATGCACCAGCCCAAATGTTACAACAGTACTCCATACATGGGCGAATGGTATTTATAAAGAAGACTGAGTCTAACAACCGCACGTCTTTAACATTTGGAAATGTTAAATCATTTTCCATTCTTTAATTGAGGATTTTTCATTTCGTAATATTGTAATATTTCGTAATATTGTCTTATTCGTATTATTTTGAAAATCACACTCAAGATGAGAACAGTAGTCTGATGAATTCAAATAATACGAGTAATCAATCCTCATTAACCGCGTCGAGATAGGAATGCTGAGTTTTGTTACATATTCCCAGTATTTATTACCTTCCATAGTTACTTCCATAGTTGTTTCCATATTTATTTATTTATTTATTGCCTTTCATAGTTGCTTCCATAGTTTCTTCCATATTAATTAATTGCCTTCCATAATTGCTTCCATAGTTGTTTCCATATTTATTTATTTATTTATTGCCTTCCATAGTAACTTCTATATTTATTTATTTGTTGCCTTCCATAGTTGCTTTCATATTTATTTATTTATTGCCTTCCATAGTTGCTTTCACATTTATTCATTTATTGCCTTCCATAGTTGCTTCCATATTTATTGATTTATTGCCTTCTATAGTTGCCACCATGGTTGCTTCCATATTTATTTATTTATTGTCTTCTATAGTTGCTTCCATATTTATTTATTAATTGCCTTCCATAGTTGCTTCCATATTTATTTATTTATTGCCTTCTATAGTTGCTTCCATGGTTGCTTCCATATTTATTTATTTATTGTCTTCTATAGTTGCTTCCATATTTATTTATTTATTTATTGTCTTCTATAGTTGCTTCCATATTTATTTATTTATTGTGTTCTATAGTTGCTTCCATATTTATTTATTAATTGCCTTCCATAGTTGCTTCCATATTTATTTATTTATTTATTGTCTTCTATAGTTGCTTCCATATTTATTTATTAATTGCCTTCCATAGTTGCTTCCATATTTATTTATTTATTGCCTTCTATAGTTGCTTCCATGGTTGCTTCCATATTTATTTATTTATTTATTGTCTTCTATAGTTGCTTCCATATTTATTTATTAATTGCCTTCCATAGTTGCTTCCATATTTATTTATTTATTGTCTTCTATAGTTGCTTCCATGGTTGCTTCCATATTTATTTATTTATTGTGTTCTATAGTTGCTTCCATATTTATTTATTAATTGCCTTCCATAGTTGCTTCCATATTTATTTATTTATTGCCTTCTATAGTTGCTTCCATGGTTGCTTCCATATTTATTTATTTATTGTCTTCCATAGTTGCTTCCATATTTATTTATTTATTGCCTTCCATAGTTGCTTTCACATTTATTCATTTATTGCCTTCCATAGTTGCTTCCATATTTATTTATTTATTGCCTTCTATAGTTGCTTCCATAGTTGCTTCCATATTTATTTATTTATTGTCTTCTATAGTTGCTTCCATATTTATTTATTTATTGCCTTCCATAGTTGCTTTCATATTTATTTATTTATTGCCTTCCATAGTTGCTTTCACATTTATTCATTTATTGCCTTCCATAGTTGCTTCCATATTTATTTATTTATTGCCTTCTATAGTTGCCACCATGGTTGCTTCCATATTTATTTATTTATTGTCTTCTATAGTTGCTTCCATATTTATTTATTAATTGCCTTCCATAGTTGCTTCCATATTTATTTATTTATTGCCTTCTATAGTTGCTTCCATGGTTGCTTCCATATTTATTTATTTATTGTCTTCTATAGTTGCTTCCATATTTATTTATTTATTTATTGTCTTCTATAGTTGCTTCCATATTTATTTATTTATTGTGTTCTATAGTTGCTTCCATATTTATTTATTAATCGCCTTCCATATTTGCTTCCATATTTATTTATTTATTTATTGTCTTCTATAGTTGCTTCCATATTTATTTATTAATTGCCTTCCATAGTTGCTTCCATATTTATTTATTTATTGCCTTCTATAGTTGCTTCCATGGTTGCTTCCATATTTATTTATTTATTTATTGTCTTCTATAGTTGCTTCCATATTTATTTATTAATTGCCTTCCATAGTTGCTTCCATATTTATTGATTTATTGTCTTCTATAGTTGCTTCCATGGTTGCTTCCATATTTATTTATTTATTGTGTTCTATAGTTGCTTCCATATTTATTTATTAATTGCCTTCCATAGTTGCTTCCATATTTATTTATTTATTGCCTTCTATAGTTGCTTCCATGGTTGCTTCCATATTTATTTATTTATTGTCTTCTATAGTTGCTTCCATATTTATTTATTAATTGCCTTCCATAGTTGCTTCCATATTTATTTATTTATTGCCTTCTATAGTTGCTTCCATGGTTGCTTCCATATTTATTTATTTATTGTCTTCTATAGTTGCTTCCATATTTATTTATTTATTGCCTTCCATAGTTGCTTTCATATTTATTTATTTATTGCCTTCCATAGTTGCTTCCATGGTTGCTTCCATATTTATTTATTTATTGTCTTCTATAGTTGCTTCCATATTTATTTATTTATTGCCTTCCATAGTTGCTTTCACATTTATTCATTTATTGCCTTCCATAGTTGCTTCCATATTTATTTATTTATTGCCTTCTATAGTTGCTTCCATAGTTGCTTCCATATTTATTTATTTATTGTCTTCTATAGTTGCTTCCATATTTATTTATTAATTGCCTTCCATAGTTGCTTCCATATTTATTTATTATTTATTTATTTATTATCTTCCATAGTTGCTTCCATATTTATTTATTTATTTATTATCTTCCATAGTTGCTTCCATAGTTGCTTCCATATTTATTTATTATTTTCCATAGTTGCTTCCATATTTATTTATTAATTGCCTTCCATAGTTGCTGTCTCATTATTTTTTGTCAACTAATCTTCTAGCCTTCTAGAGTAGGATTGAAACCGCTATCTTCAGATAATGCTCACCTGTAACTGTGGAGACTCAACGCCTTTCTCCACTGCGCTACAGGCACCGAAGTCCAGAACAAAAATGAATGCACAAAATATTAAGCCCCATTTGAAAGGATTAAAGAAGTATATCCTACTTTGCTCCTAAAAATAAATTTGCATAACCGGTTATTCAAGCGAGATGAATACACATACGTTCAATTGTAAATATTTATATACATTCGAAATCATTCCAGTTTTTTGTTTGTCATAATCATTTTGCATGGATATATCTGTTTGATCGCTTTTAGATTTCCGTTCGCATTTGATCGTACATGTAAGACGACCCCTGGTGGTCACCTTCCTACCTTTATTCTGGTCGAAATGTAACGGTGATTAATGTGACATCTCTTCAAATACGACAGAAATCGATTCGCCGTTTGCACCAACAATTAAGTACGTTTCAAGAGACGAAGGATAGCAATTAAGACGACTAGATGCAGCGAAAATGAAGGCAGCACATCACAGAAACTCATTAGTAAGAATCTTTGTTATACAATGGGTCTTCAAACGTCTACCTTACTTTTAGCTTCGTTTGTTTTAAGGAATATCAACTCTTTTAAGAAAAGAACATTGCTAGTGCTACTATTAGGTTGGTGCAAAAATAATGTCATTTTTTTGACGTTCAACTCTCTCTATATATAAATGACATTATTTTTACGCCAACCTAATAGATATGGCTGTCTGAAGATACTGGATTCCTGACATAAAATGCATCAAACATTGATGTTATTATTTTATCACCTTTGAAAATCCAATCATGTTCTGCAAAGAAAAACATACAAAAACAGTAATTTTGTTGGATTATTAAAAAAAAAAACAACAAAACCCCCACAAAAAACAAGCCGCATCGCTAATCGGAGTTTGTTTAAATCTGTACAACTTAGGCATACCTCCACATTAGGTGTAAACACAAAACATAGTTTCTTTCACGTTTAAAATAATACGAACAGGAATGAATGATTGTAAAATATTTATTTTCTTGTGAGAACACTTGACAGCATAGAGGGATCGCGAGGTGGTGTGTGTGTGTGCGTGTGTGTGTGTGTGTGTGTGTGTGTGTGTGTGTGTGTGTGTGTGTGCAAGATAATGTTTCCGCTTGTCCCGCCTGTGGTCGCCGCTTTCTTCTTTTATTCGTCGTTGTGTGCTGCCTCTATTATATTGGCACAGATGATGTCAAAACATTCCACCACGCCTTGTCTTGAAATGTCGAGTAGTCCTGCTGACTTAATTTCCTGGAATTCTACGTCACCTAGATCCAGGATTTGACCAACTTTCATTTGACGCTATCTTCGAAAGCCCGGCGACAGACCGTCCCATCTGCCACCTACAACCTCTTCATATGTAACAATTTTACTTTACAAAAACAACTAAATCCAATCAAACTTTTTGAATAAACATTTTAAGATTGAAAGAACTTGAAGCATGAATACTTTTTCCAAGATTACTGGATTCACCAATTAATTTTTTGAAAAGGATTGATATGCCGTAAACAATACGCATAAAAATATATGAAAAAAAAAGCAAACAAACTCGCTGATGACCATTTTTGAACAGTTTATAAACACTTGAATAACGTCAAGGATGAGAGTTCAATAGAAACGTTGTTTTAATTTGAATAAAATAAAATACGCATCAAGAGCGCTTGAAAGTCAAATCACAACGTAATATTAGGAAAATAAATAAATATTTTACTTGTTTGAAATTTACCACAAATATATTTTGGAGGTAGACTCCATCTTCATTGTGTTGTTTTGTTTCTTTTTTTTCCTTTTCCTCCTCCGTGCCATGTTATAAATTTGGAGAAAGAAGTCTGCCTACAGCAAGCAAGGATATGTCAGGCACTGAATAACAAATCCATGGAGTGAAGATAACAATGCTTTTCATGTGCGTGTTCTTTAGTTATTTTATATGCAATTGGTGGGTTTTGTTGAAAGAGTTGTCAGGGTTTTTGATTTAGATCTGCTAGAAGGTTTTATGAAAACCAAACAAACGAGTCAGGATCTTTGTGAATTCTGTAGAGAAATCTGATTTGTTCGTTTGTAATCTTCTTATATCTTTATCTCTATCTTTGCTATTATATAAAACTCACTTTATGTGTATGTGTGTGAGTTCCTTCCTCATATGTTCCGAAACGGCTGAGCCATTTTTTTTTCAAATTTCACACAAAGCTAATTTATGTCTAGCGGTGTTCTTAGATGTTTTGTACAGAAATACATCCGATAAGGGTACTCATGCACATTGATCCGTACTGAAATAATAACGTTATTATTTTAAAAGTCATTCTTAACATGGGGAGGGGAGGGTGTTTTGTATCTATTCTGTACTTTAACCTTACAATTTAATAAAAAAAACATATCATAAAACTATAATTAAACTTGAAAATACGATAAAAAAAAAAAATAGCGCAGACCAGTAAGTGCATTAGTATCGAAAATTGTATAAGTGTATAAGTATCGAAAATTGAAAAAATCCGATCTTAACATTTTTTCTCGTCTTATACATGAAAAGAATTTTTATAGGGGAATATTTTACCTTACACCGGTAATGGATGATAAAATCTTAGCAAATAATTGGGCGAGACCACTGTTAAACCCAACCGTTCTGTACTAAGTCCAATTTCCAACTTCAATTATTCTCCTCAGCTAACAAGAACCACGTGACCCACACGTACTTCCGTCAGCTGATCAGATGCTTCCGGTGAAACTTGTCCATGATAATGATCGATCATGTTTTGACTACGTTTATCAACACCTCTTCATGTCTTATCTTTTGTTTATCTCGTCAGTTAGATAGATAGATCGGGACGGATAGATAGCGAGATTGATAGATAGTTAAACAGATAACTAACAAATGCTTATGTTCGACCTACTACATAACAGACTAAGACTACCCACTCTGTTTGAACATTATCTCTGTAGCAAGTAATTGCAACCTACTATAGGTACGCTATTGCAAAGAACATTATGGTGAAACAGTTCGAATGCAGAGAGGACTGGAACGTCATGATTATCGATGTTTGCGAAAACAGATCTGATACATTTTTAGTGCATTTACACCCTAGACAAGGCACAGTGCTACTTTGATGTAAGGGGTTACCGTCTACGTAATTTGTCGGGATACTATGTAGGGAGTTGAGCAGCAAGATGTCTGTTTACATTACACTTGAACTTTTGTATGTTAATACAGTCAGGAAAGCAGTAATCCATAACATCACGGTGGGCTCTCTCTACCGTGCCAGAAAATTACTTACGCCTGAAAGTATCCTGTACCTCTATAAGGCCACCATTCGCCCATGTATGGAGTATTGCTGTCACATTTGGGCTGGTGCATCTGCTGTTTGTATCTCACTCCTGGACAGGGTTCAAAAGAGATTCGCCAACATGATAGGTCCTGAACTGTCATCTAAGCTTCAGCCTCTGTCCCATCGACGAAATGCCAGTTCTACAAATGCTTTAATGGTGCCTGCTCTGACGAACTGCAAGCACTTGTACCTCCCCGACAAACCCGACAAGCAACTAAGTCCCACCCCTTTACAGTAGAGATCCCTAGGTGTAAGAAAGCCTTTTACTATAATAGTTTCTTCCCCAGAACTGCAAGTCTTTGGAACTGCCTTCCGGGATACTGCTTTCCACACTGTACTGATATGCCAAAGTTCAAATGTAATGGAATAAACATCTTTCTACTTCTTAATGCGCCCGCAAATTTTCCCTGATAGTAGCCCCCTACTTCAAAGTGGCAATTGCCTTGTTTGGGGTGAAGATTGAAAAAAATGTGCTCGCAATATATGATATGCAACGAAAAATACTGTTACGACACAAAAATTAAATGTCTCACAATTGTAAAGTTGCCCTTAAATAATAAATGGTACTTCATTAAAAACTATAAATAGGATGATCAACACTGCCGGTTGTAAAATACGCTTAAATATAGTTTAATTCACGCTGATATCATATTAATTATTACACAGACAATGCTCTATTGAATATTATATTGTACCTAATATATATAATACTGATTTTTAAAGTTTTAAAATCTTAGTTGGGTGCCATCAGCTAGAATCAAAACCAAAACATTTAGCGCTCCAGCCGCGTTCCGTACCGTTCGAACTAACCCGATAGATAAGAAAGATTTAAAACTAACCACTTGTAGCTATGGGAATGAGTGAATTTGCGCATGCGTAAAACTGATAAAATTATGTCAGCATGTTAAAATGAACATTTTGCATTTCAACTTGCCGATATATTTGTGTCCGCTTTATGCATGCATCTAAACAAATAGTTTATTAGTTTATCGGTTAAACACGCACATGTGTACACCCACTGTTTTATTTATATAGGTAGTCGCATATTTTAGACGAACCTATAATGGTTCGCAAACGAACTATACAATAACAATGTAGTAAGATAAGATACTAGATTTGGGACGATTAATCAGAATCGGAACAGGGAATCGAAAAAATCGAAACATTTTGGGGTATCGGAATCGGTATCAGAATCGGAAAACTCTATGCCGTATTTTCCGATGCCAATAACGATTCTTTTTTATTGCGTTTATTTCTTTGTTTTCGTTTAAAATTAAATTTATCATGGCTTGTATTATTGATAAACTGATAACTATTTATTGATTTTAAGCTTTCACAAACACTATAATCTATAGATCACTTCCGTAAGTTTGTTTATTTCATTTCCGGAAACATATGCACATATGAAATAAGTTTTTGCGATTAATTTACCACCAACAAAATCACTCTATATTCTGAACAAAGAATTAGAATCGGAATCTGTAATTGTATTGGAATCGTGGAAAAAAAATATTGAAATCGTCCAATCACTATTAGATACTATTTTATTTAAAAGTTTACATAGAAAATATAAAGAGAAAAAAATCAGGAACAGTTGTTAACGAATTATTAGTTATAAACGTGTTCGAGCTATGTAATATCATATCTTTGAAAAAAATATGTAAATATCCAAAATGGTTAGAAACTTAGGATTAAATATGGACATCCTAGAAGAATTCATCCTTTTTCGTTTCTATCTGTCCCCAATTTAAATGGAGAGCACCGTGTCTTGATAAGCTTCTTGTACTAACCTTCACTCCTGATCTGAAATGGAACACATACATCTAATCTGTTGCCAACATCGCTGGAAAAATGGTTGGATCATTCTACCACACCAGAAGGTATCTCACTGCCGACGCAATCTTCTATCTGTAAAAAAAAAACAAAACAAAAAAAAACAACAAAAGCAAAAACAAAAAAACAAAGCAAAAAAAACAAAACAAACAAAAAAACAAGTAGGTCCTAATGGCGTACTGTTATCACATCTGGGCAATAACTGTGCGACGTCCCCTAGTCAGCATTGATAGTGCCCAAAACTGGCCCCGAAAGCTAGTAGGTGATGCCCTTTTCTCTTCCCTGCAACCTCTTTCTTACAGGAGAGACGTTGCGAGCCTGTCTGTACTTTATCGTTATTTTCATGGCAAGTATCCGACTGAACTCCAATCTATTGTCTCCCCTAGCTGAACTTCCACGTAAAACACTCGACTAGCTAAAATTACTATCAACAATTTCCTCCACTTTCAATCAGTGCCTAAAACTAAATGCATATTCTATTAACAAGGAATCTTTCCTAGTACTGCTCGCATGTAGAACAAGATTCCGTAGTTCTTCTTCCAGTCCAATGTAAACAAGTTCTTTTTTAATCGTTTCGTTAAATAATCAAAGTTTACTCAACCTACGTCATTAACGATTACTACACTACCACTTTACATTCAAGAACTCTCATCCTCGAGTGGCCTCCGGGCCTGGATAAGTTGGTCATGATCGGTCCAGTGGTGTGGGCTGAAGGAGAGTATATACACATAGGCTATGACCTTGACCTTTGACCATAACCTTGAAAAATGGTGTACACAATCCCTAGATGGGGGGGGGAGGCATCGTCATGCCTGGTTTTGTAATGATCGTTCCGGTGCTGTTTATAATGGGAGAGTTGCACACACACACACACACACACACACACACACACACACACACACACACACACGAACGCTACTACTTTATCCATAATATAAATCTCACATGTCTGTTTAAATATATGGATGTATGTATGCGTGTATTTCTCGCACAAACTTTCGAGAGAAGGGAAGGCTCCTAACAAGAACATTTTGAAGCGCGATTTCTCGGAGGACAAATATCGAAAAATTGGCCCAAAACATTAATTCCTTCACCCTAAACTCGGCCGTTTTGTCGAAGGAGGGATCGATTTTTTGCGCCGACATTTTAGCAAGTCATCGTCACTGTTGGATTGACTTCCGGTCGCGTCATGAAGATTTTCTTTCACTTTCTTTTCTGCCTTCGCGTCACAGGTTCGAACCTGCCTTCCTACTACCACTTTTTTTTTTCTTACACCTCTCTTCACCCTGGCTGCCTACTGTTGTTTTGATTCCCTCGCTACCCTACTACCATTTTTTTAACATCAGCCTATCTGCCTACTACGACATTTTTTTGGCTCAATATACACCTCCAAACACGCGGGAAACGTCGGACACGCAGACTAGTATATATATAAAAAACATTAAAACAAAATGGTTTCTATAATGTTTTCGTAATGTTTTTTTTATGTACCTGTAACATATATGTAGCGCCATTTTCCTGGCTAAGATCAGTGAATATTAAAAGTTCGCTTTCATCAGATGAGCTCTTATACAAATCAGCAAATGAAAGTTAATACTTTAGCCGGCATTAACATCAGATTATATAAAGCCTCATTAATAGATTAAAAAATCGTTAGAGATTTACAATATCTTTTCTTCTTCCGTTCCAAACGGGAACTTCAATGACGTTTTCTCAATTTTTTTCTACTCATTTTCTATACGATTTTATATTATATTAATGTTAGATATTTTATTTGTTTACAGGCCATATTGGATTTCCAACATGTCCATTCTTTACTTCAATAATAATCTCTTTTTTATAAAGTACTAGCATGGGTGCCCGATGTTGCCCGGCGTTGCCCGGGTGTTTGGAGGTGTATGTTGAGCAAAAAAACAAAACAAAACAAAAACAAAAAAATGATCAATTTTTAAAATTTTGACCCCTATTATCACCCCTTAAAATTCATTGTTTTGGGCTCAAATCAAGTTATTAAGTTAGATCCATGTCCAAGGAACATATATTTAAAATTTCAAGTGTTCAGACTCCAAATTGTTGGAGAAGTTTGGTAGAGATCTCAATGGTCAAATCGTTGAATTTTGACCCTTTAACAGCCAAATTTCTGGCCGAAAACCAATCACATCGATTTTCTCAAATCTCAGTACCCTGTATATCAAATTTCGAGTCTGTAGACTAAAAATTGACTGAGTTATTGCGTAGGGAAATGTACACAGACAGACACACATACAGACACACAGACACAGCCACGAGATATGTATATAGATATACTAGCATGGGTGCCCGGCGTTGCCCGGATATTTAAAAATGCATGTTGAGCAAAAAAAAAGTGGTCAATTTTTTTTAATTTGACCCCTATAACTGAAGATGATCATTCCATAAGAAAACCGAAAAAAACTAATAGGGAATTGACTAAAATGAATGTT
This sequence comes from Euprymna scolopes, assembly GCF_053919585.1. Taxonomy (NCBI): domain Eukaryota; kingdom Metazoa; phylum Mollusca; class Cephalopoda; order Sepiida; family Sepiolidae; genus Euprymna; species Euprymna scolopes. The sequence goes on from NC_136517.1 coordinate 19,801,311, forward strand.
TAAAAGAATATGGAAATTAACTAGATATTTTGCTAGTGAATGCAATTCTACGACCCATATATAACAACATTGTATTTTCTTTTTAAATAAATAGAAAAGAGGGGTTTTAATATGAATATCAATGCACACAAATGAGAAACGAATTTATAGGAGTATATATATATATATATATATATATATATATATATATATACACACTCGTGAGCAAAAAAAAAATGGGTCAAACAAATTTTATTGCACTAAAAGGTATATTGAACAAAGAACAATTAAACAAGGGAACTTAAACGAGACTAATAACACAGAACACATAATAAATGCTTAGGATTTCCTTTTGATTTCTTCATAAGATCAATCCTTTTAGACATGCTCTGAACCAAAGTGGAACACTGTGATCTATTTCATTCGCTTTGGATAGCTTCCTACAGTTTGTCATTGTTCTCAAAAGTTCTTCCAACCAATGCACGAGATATTATGGACCAAATACTCTTGATTGGGTTTAAATCGGGGCTTTGACCTGACCAAAATATCACAGATATTGAATTATCAGGAAAACATTTTTTTTTGATTTTAGCAGTGTGTGCAGGGGCATTATCATGTTGAAAAATACTGTTCTGGGATATTCTCAGCTTATGGATACTTAGTAACAGTCCTGTTTCTAACATTCGAATGTATTCCTTTGCATTGATTCTCACATTTAATAAGTTCCCCAACTCCTGCTGCAGTAAAAATTCTTCATACCATTATCTCTCCATTCCCGTGTTTAACTGTCGTTTTTATGCAACTTGGCGAAAATCATGCTGCAGTTTTTCGATTGCACCGTTCAGGAGCATCACTAACAAGACAACATCTTGATTCTATCTAACTGGAAAACATTTGAACCAGTCTGTATCTTTCTTGCCATAACACGAGAAAATCTCTTTTCATCATTGATGTTCTTCTTAGATAAAAATGGCTTCTTTGCACATCTTGGGAAAAGCCTATTTATATCATTCGTCTAGATATTGTATATCAAGAAAGAGAATTTCCAGCCCCTGTTTTAATTCTTTTCTATGGTCAACATAAGTTTTCTTTCAATCCTTCAAAACAGTTAATTTAAGGCTGTTGTCGTCATTCAAAGTAGATGCTCTAGGGCGACCAGATCCAGATTTCCCTTTTACCAAGCGTTCGACTTCGAACCTTTAACCAATTCGCTTCACGATGTTTGCACTTTTTTTCTTAAAATATCAAAAATCTGCTTGTAAGTCATTTTGGACTGACTTAATCCTACAATTCATTTTTTTATATCCTCGCCAAGATGCGGTCTTACCATTTTTAGGATTAATTTTTTCACTTATTATATAATAATAATGATCTACAAAATAGAAATTTTCCGTTAAAATTAACAAAAATTTATGGAAAAACTATTGAAAAATTTATTTCTTCTTTCTTTCACTATTGGCCTATTTTTTTGCTCATGAATATATATATATATATATATATATATATATATATATATATGTGTGTGTGTGTGTGTGTGTATATATATATTTGGTAAGGTGATTGATAATTTATAATTCAAACTAAAATTAAAAATTAAAAATCTGTTTCATAACAAGGAACACAACAAATCCAATAAATTGTACGATCGTTTCGGAAACGATGTTTTTATTGCGATAGACATTAAATTTTGAAAAGGCGAACCATTGGAAGGTATATATATATATATATATATATATATATGTATATATATATATATATATATATATATATATATTTGTTAAATTTTCTTAAAAACATATTATAACTATATATTTAACCAAATTCAGCTTTATAATTTTATTCTAATTTTTATTCTCAATCCATATTACTTTGCTTATCAACATCAATAAGTAACTATTTTCCTTTGTATTTAAATGTTTTTCAGATACATCTACCTTACTTAAAAATGTTAGGTTTATTTATTGTGTCTTTTATAAATAAAAACACCCAATATTTTTGCTGATGAGGAGACTTTGTTTAAAAAACAAAACAAAACTATATGTTAAAATTATTTTCCATGACTTAATGTCTACCGCAATAAAAACATCGTTTCCAAAACGATCGTGCAATTTATTGGCTTTGTTGTGTTCCTTCTTATGAAACAGGTTTTTAATTTTTAATTTTAATTTGAATTATAAATTATCAATCACCTTACGAAATACCAAAGTAGTTCTAGGATATTTGCCCATCGAGCTTATTATATATCTGAATTACAACGGGCAGTGTTCTTTTGTTTTATTTTAATTAAATTAGTGGTTTTACAATCACATTAAAATACACTCTGCTCTTTAGACTACTGTTCTAACCACTTTATATATATATATATATATACATACATACATATATATATGTATATACATAAAATACAATAAAAATTACAATTAAATTTACCAAAATGATCCAAGATGGTAAAATTAAAGTATATTATAAATATTAAAGAATTAATATTTATATAATTATCTCAACCAGATAGATGTTACACTTAATCTTAACACCGAAACTCATAGCCCCTATCATAAACCTAATCTTACGCTTTTATACGTCCATAAATCCTCTAACCACCCCCAACTCAATTATAAAATCTATGGTACCATCTGTCTCTAGAAGAATTTCTGCTCTTTCCGCTGATAAAATTTTTTTTAATCAAAATGCTACTTTCTTCAATAATGCCTTATGGAACTCAGGACACAAGGAAAGGATTAAATACAACAATTATGCTCCTCCTGCAGGCCGCCTTAAATCTGTAATCACACACAATATGACTTGTAAGAAACCAGTTCAAATAACAAGATTTGCCGCTATCAATAACAATGAACCAGTCTACATTTATAATCCAAACCAAAATACTAATCGCAATACCTCCAACCCACCCAGTCGCATCAGGAGAAAGAAAAATATTTGGTTTAATCCTCCATTTAGCCTAAATGTCAAAACTAATATACCTAAGGAATTCTTCAACATTGTACAAAACTCTTTCAAATACCCACACAGATATAGTTCTATTTTCAATAAAAATTCAATCAGGATTTCTTATTCAACAATGCCCAATTTAGCACATAGAATCTTAACATCTAATAACAAAAAAAATTAAATCAGCCCCCAAAAATCCCTTTCCCAATTAAACCCAAAACTAACTGTAATTGTAATAACAAACATCTTTGCCCACTCAATAATGATTGTATCCATAAAGATGTTATATATTCTTGCACTATTACTGAGCTCCCACGCAATCCTCCTATAACAGACACTAATATTTCGTCTTCAAGTTATTCTTCTTGCCATCCTCCATCTGATATAGTTACTAATCCAATACACCACTCGAGAAGCCCCTCCATCTACAATCATACAACTAGTAATAATAATAATAATAATGAAAATAATAATATTTCTCCTAACAGCCATCCTAATACTAACAACACTCATTATCCCCTCCAAAATAGTCCTCATACAGACATTGTCCCACCATTTGTTGAACACTATGAACAAAATTCAAACTATTTAACTAATACAAATCAGCAAATTAATATTAATACCAAACCTCGAGCTTTTAATAAAGTACATACATATATCGGTGCTACTTCAACATTAATTAAGAAAAGAATATCAAACCACATTTCTTCTTTTAACAACCATAATTCTAATAATAACCAAGGAACTTCTCTAACCACTTTAATTAAAAACTTAACTCTAACAATACCCCCTTCTCAATCAAATGGACTATCATAAAAAAGTTAAGTCTTATACTCCAAGCTCTGAGTCATGTCGCCTCTGCACAACCGAAGCTATAACCATAATTACTTCCCCTCATATATATAATAAATTCTAAAAATGAACTGAACTCTTTCTGTAAACATAAGTCCAAATTTAATTATGGAAATTTTGAAATTACATAGTTATTACTTTTATCTTTATATAGATATAAAAAATGTTTTTCTTTAACTTTATCGTTTTTCTACATACTTCTTAATATTTTATAATTTAATAATCCTTTATTTTAATTCTTTATCTCTTCTTTGCATGGCCGGTTATTTATCTGCATTTTCTGCTTTATTCTTTAAACTTTCCTATCTATCTAATATATCAATCTACCCACACTTTCATATCTAGCATGTATATTTATATTTTACTATATGCATTTGCTTACTTTTTTTCTTGCTTTTTCCTGAATTTGCAAATACCGGCCATCCTCCCCCTTAAATAATTTTTATTTAATTTTTTTATTTCATATTTTATATTTTATTTTTTATTTTATTTATTTATTTTTATTTATTTATTTATTCTTTATTTATTATTTATTTTCTATTTATTTATTAATTTATTTATTTATTTATTTTCCATTTAGTGTCTTCTAACAACTCTTGCTGACATTGTTTTAACTGATGACCTGTACATTTCAGTTGACCTATATTATTTTGCCCTATATATTTTTTCACGCTTTGAACATTTCCTGTCTGGGTCATTTTTACATTTGTTTTCCTTTATTTTATATTTCATATTTAACTCTATCATCATTTTTTTCTCTCCTCTTTTTTTTTCTCACTCCTCATTTTCTTTCCTGATCTTTTTTATTTATATTTATGTCTAGGAAGAAGAGTGAAAAGCATATCTTATTTTTCTTTTATTAATATTATTGGAATCTTTTCCTTTTTTCCTTGTACACATTTTTGTGAATTATTCCATGGATTTCTGCCTTTGGATTATTATGGAGCATCTTCTTCCGATTACGGGATTTCCTTGCATTTTACTTGTGCAAATGGAAATTCTTTTAACTTTCTGGAAGTTATACATTTGAATTTTACCTTCACTGGATTATTTATCTTCCACCAGACTATCCATTCATGTGTAATCACCTTTTTCTTCATCATATTCCCTCTGCTTCACTTTTTTTGTTTTCAAGTAAGATATTTGACTTACTTGTTGTTTCATCAAATACTTTTGCATGCAAAATCCGATCCCGTATTTTGCTAATTCCTACCCTCTGATGAGAAGGAAAGTATTTCTTCGAAACTCCGCGGATTAAGGACTATCCACTTATCTAGTGTTTCCTTTTCAGATTAAATATGTTTTTAACTCATTTCAAAGTGTTTTTAACATGTTTTATTAACTGTTTGCTCATATATATATATATATATATATATATATATATATATATATATATATATGTATATATATATATATATATTTATGATGAGTACCATCAGCTAGAATCGAAACCAAAACATATAAAGCTCCAGCCTCAGTTGTTACCGTTTGAGCTATTGTCAGATGGATTAGAAATTGATAAAAGTGACTTTAAAGTATGAATGTATATATTTGCGCATGCGTATTTTTTCAATTTCAACGCGTTAACAACAATTTTTACGGGCTGAAAAAAACAACAAAAACAAAAACCCCAGAAAAGATCGGTCCACAAAGAAATGGAATCATTTAACCTGTCTTGAGTCGCTGTACGACCTTGCGTTTCGTAGAAGCTGCATGTAAAAATGATGACAAGCTGACATTGCGAGTTTTATTAAATAAATTAGTTATCAAGAGAGATATTAAAAAAGTGATGGAATGTCTATGTTGCTTGCACGTATGCAGGAAAATGATTTTTTATTATTTCTGATATTCATAAACTGTGTCCGAGATGGGTATATCTGCTGATGACATCGCACTTTAAAAAACTATGAAAAACAAAACAACGTATTAAACAACTAAAAAACAACATATTAAGTCCCGAAATCTACTCGAGGATAAGGGTTAATGACTGTACGCTGGTCACTGACACATCAGAGTACATATCAGTAGTTGTAGAAATTAGGTAAAATTTGGTTATTTAAGGGGACTGCTCAGCAAAATTTTGTTTAAATTAGACTTGAAAACGACCATTAGGTTGACGCGAAATCTCTTGCCGGATTTTTAATTTTGATTTTAAACGATGAATTTGCAAATAAGTTTTCGTAATATTACCTTTATTTTATATATCATTGTAATATTACCTTTATTTTATATATCATTTTAAATAGCCTTTTTCGATCCATCTGATAGTTTAAATTATAATCGTTTTACAACAATTATGTCTTCTTTTCAGAACGTTGAATAAAAGATGTAAAAAAGCAAATTCGCACAATTTTGTTATTTCAATTCAAGCTAGGCCGAAAAGCTAATGAAACAGGTCTCGATATCAACAAAGCATTGGACCCAAGAACCACTATTTTTTAAAAAAATTCAATTTTCACCCCAAACAAGGCACAGTGCTACTTGGAAGTAGGAGGTTACTAGCGGGGACATAAGTTGCAGGGGTATTATGAAGGGAGATGAGTAGCAAGATGTCTGTTCACATTACATTTGAACTTCTGCATGTCAGTACAGTTGGGAAAGCAGAATCCCGGAAGGGAGTTCCAAAGTCTAGCAGTTCTGAGGAAGAAACTATTGGAGTAGAAGGCCTTCTTATACCTAGGGATCTCTACTGTGAAGGGGTGGGATTTATCTGCTTGTCGGGTTTGAATGCACAGCACAAGGAATTTCGTGGCGTCGGAGACTACGAAACTCTTGAAGACGATGAGCATAGTAGTCAGGCATCAAATGTTAACAACGATCAATTAAAAGCCTTAGCCGAAGCCAATCAACGCCCAACTGTTCGAGAACTTGCTTCTGAATTAGATGTAGCGGATACGACGATTTCCAACCACTTGAAGGAGATTGAAACAACACAAAAGCTTGATAAATGGGTACCACACTGATTGAACGACAATCAAAAGAAACGTTGTTATGAAGTGTTATATTTCCTTCTTTTACGTAAGAAGAACGCTCTGTTTCTCGACCGGGTTGTGACTTGCGATGAAAAGTGAGTTCTTTACGACAACCGGCGACGCTCAACTCAGTGGTTAGACGCCGCCGAAGCTCCATGGCATGTCCCAAAGCCAGAGTTGCACAAAAAGAAGGTTATGCTGACTGTTTTGTGGTCTGTAATCGGTCTCATTCATTATAATTTTTTGAATGCAAGTTTAACTATTGCGGCGGTGAAGTACTGTCAACAAATAGATGAAATGCATCCGAAACTTCGACAACAATACCCAGCATTAGTCAACAGAAAAGGCTCAATTCTCCTTCACGACAATGCCCGACCGTACGTTGCTAGACCGACCCTGCAGGAGTTGAACAAATTAGGTTACGAAACTCTGCTTCATCCGCCATACTTTCCAGAGATTTCATATACCGACTACCACTTTTTCAAGGGTCTGGATTACTTTCTGCATAATTCGGGCCGGGATCAAAGTGTAGTATCTGTTCTGCAGATGCTGCACTTAAGATAATTTGTACCAGTCAATAGAGGGGAAACCCTCTATACTGGGACAATTATTATTTTTGGTAACCAGAGTGCCCCCTTTTTGCCTACTTTTAGGGGAGCTGGTTTTTACCCCACATTAAAAACGTCCTTGTGCCTAATTTGCTTTGGTGGGGAAGCAAATAAATACAATACCTGCTTCACAAACCTAAGCGATATCAAACACACCTTCAGCGTCTCTATGGCAACCAAAACGCAATATTTTTACGTTTCTGGCATAAATACATTTATTTTGCGTTGACAAACGTGTGTTGATTCTGATGGTGCTTATTTCGATCAATATATTTTTGTTTGAGTCGAAATATATTATTTTGAATTTAAAGGTTACAAGCGCAGGAACTTTCTTGTCAATCTGATAGATTGAAAGCAGGTCAGGGGCCCAATACAGTTTCACAATTTGCAGTCCTAAGAAAGAAGCTTTGTCTATGAAATTTGCACAAATAGAGAATAGAGGAAGTTGTTGATAATGGTTGTAGCTAGTCGAGTGTTTCTTGTGAAAGTTTGGCTGGGGGACCATAAAATGTCATAAAAATAACGATAGAGCAGAGACATGCTCGCAACGAGTTTGAATAAAGAAAAGGACACTACGTACTAGGTTTCGAAGACTGAACTCTGCCAAGGCAAGATAAGGCCTTCTGAGCAGCTGCTCCATAGATGTAGCAACAGTACTCCATTTTATGACGTATTTGGTTTTCATACAAGTAGAGGATTACGCCATGAATGCAATCTTCTGAGGCTTTAACTGTAAATATCATGATTTTATTGGATTGGCATTGCGGCTTGAGACAAGTTTTAGTTTTTCTTCTGGCGCCACACATATTCTATTCTGCCTTCAGCCAGTGAAGGAGAATCCAGAGTACCTCTTCGTCGGAGCCCATAGTGGGAAGCACTCACACACATATAAAAGGGTAAGTAAATAGACACACGTAGCCCCTATTATATTAACCGATAGCATTTAATATTAATAAATAAAATCAATTTATATTCTATGAGACCCGATATAAGATGAAAGTTAATACTTTAGCCAGAATTAACAGCAGCTTATGTAAAGTCTTATTAATAGATTAAACAATCGTTAGAGATTTGCAATATCCTTTTTCTTCCTTTCAAGAAGGGAGCTTTTATGGCGTCTTCCCAATTTTTTCTACTTATTTTGTAGGGTATTTTATATTATATTGATGTCAGAATGTTCATTATGCATATTATATCTATATGTTTTTATAAACGTAAGTATATATATATATATATATATATATATATATATATATATATATATTCTGCTCGAGCGCTTTCTGTCGGTGCATCCGATTATCTTCAGGGGTGATTGTTTTGGTTTTCGTTATTTTTCTCTGAGGCTTGGTGTAATTATAGTTTTTTTTATTGTTTATAAAGGTTGGTTTTTCTCATTGCTTAATTTATTTATTTAGTTTCTAGTTAGTTATTAAATAGTGTTAGTGTGTTTGACCCGGTATTAAATGAGATACGGTTCAAAAGGGGCTGTCGTTTTTTTTTGATAAGTATAGCTTCTAGTAATTTTAGTCGTCGTGTACAGTTGTTAAGGTATCGAATGTTAGTATAGTTAGTTAAGATATTTTTAATGTCGGGCGACTGTAGTATAGCTTCTAGTAATTTTAGTCGTCGTGTACAGTTGTTAAGGTATCGAATATTAGTATAGTTAGTTAATATATTTTTAATGTCGGGCGACTGTAGTATAGCTTCTAGTAATTTTAGTCGTCGTGTACAGTTGTTAAGGTATCGAATGTTAGTATAGTTAGTTAATATATTTTTAATGTCGGGCGACTGTAGTATAGCTTCTAGTAATTTTAGTCGTCGTGTACAGTTGTTAAGGTATCGAATGTTAGTATAGTTAGTTAAGATATTTTTAATGTCGGGCGACTGTAGTATAGCTTCTAGTAATTTTAGTCGTCGTGTACAGTTGTTAAGGTATCGAATGTTAGTATAGTTAGTTAAGATATTTTTAATGTCGGGCGACTGTAGTATAGCTTCTAGTAATTTTAGTCGTCGTGTACAGTTGTTAAGGTATCGAATGTTAGTATAGTTAGTTAAGATATTTTTAATGTCGGGCGACTGTAGTATAGCTTCTAGTAATTTTAGTCGTCGTGTACAGTTGTTAAGGTATCGAATGTTAGTATAGTTAGTTAAGATATTTTTAATGTCGGGCGACTGTAGTATAGCTTCTAGTAATTTTAGTCGTCGTGTACAGTTGTTAAGGTATCGAATGTTAGTATAGTTAGTTAAGATATTTTTAATGTCGGGCGACTGTAGTATAGCTTCTAGTAATTTTAGTCGTCGTGTACAGTTGTTAAGGTATCGAATGTTAGTATAGTTAGTTAATATATTTTTAATGTCGGGCGACTGTAGTATAGCTTCTAGTAATTTTAGTCGTCGTGTACAGTTGTTAAGGTATCGAATATTAGTATAGTTAGTTAAGATATTTTTAATGTCGGGCGACTGTAGTATAGCTTCTAGTAATTTTAGTCGTCGTGTACAGTTGTTAAGGTATCGAATGTTAGTATAGTTAGTAAATATATTTTTAATGTCGGGCGACTGTAGTATAGCTTCTAGTAATTTTAGTCGTCGTGTACAGTTGTTAAGGTATCGAATGTTAGTATAGTTAGTTAAGATATTTTTAATGTCGGGCGACTGTAGTATAGCTTCTAGTAATTTTAGTCGTCGTGTACAGTTGTTAAGGTATCGAATGTTAGTATAGTTAGTTAATATATTTTTAATGTCGGGCGACTGTAGTATAGCTTCTAGTAATTTTAGTCGTCATGTACAGTTGTTAAGGTATCGAATGTTAGTATAGTTAGTTAAGATATTTTTAATGTCGGGCGACTGTAGTATAGCTTCTAGTAATTTTAGTCGTCGTGTACAGTTGTTAAGGTATCGAATATTAGTATAGTTAGTTAAGATATTTTTAATGTCGGGCGACTGTAGTATAGCTTCTAGTAATTTTAGTCGTCGTGTACAGTTGTTAAGGTATCGAATGTTAGTATAGTTAGTTAATATATTTTTAATGTCGGGCGACTGTAGTATAGCTTCTAGTAAGTTTAGTCGTCGTGTACAGTTGTTAAGGTATCGAATGTTAGTATAGTTAGTTAAGATATTTTTAATGTCGGGCGACTGTAGTATAGCTTCTAGTAATTTTAGTCGTCGTGTACAGTTGTTAAGGTATCGAATGTTAGTATAGTTAGTTAATATATTTTTAATGTCGGGCGACTGTAGTATAGCTTCTAGTAATTTTAGTCGTCGTGTACAGTTGTTAAGGTATCGAATGTTAGTATAGTTAGTTAAGATATTTTTAATGTCGGGCGACTGTAGTATAGCTTCTAGTAATTTTAGTCGTCGTGTACAGTTGTTAAGGTATCGAATGTTAGTATAGTTAGTTAATATATTTTTAATGTCGGGCGACTGTAGTATAGCTTCTAGTAATTTTAGTCGTCGTGTACAGTTGTTAAGGTATCGAATGTTAGTATAGTTAGTTAATATATTTTTAATGTCGGGCGACTGTAGTATAGCTTCTAGTAATTTTAGTCGTCGTGTACAGTTGTTAAGGTATCGAATGTTAGTATAGTTAGTTAAGATATTTTTAATGTCGGGCGACTGTAGTATAGCTTCTAGTAATTTTAGTCGTCGTGTACAGTTGTTAAGGTATCGAATGTTAGTATAGTTAGTTAATATATTTTTAATGTCGGGCGACTGTAGTATAGCTTCTAGTAATTTTAGTCGTCGTGTACAGTTGTTAAGGTATCGAATGTTAGTATAGTTAGTTAAGATATTTTTAATGTCGGGCGACTGTAGTATAGCTTCTAGTAATTTTAGTCGTCGTGTACAGTTGTTAAGGTATCGAATGTTAGTATAGTTAGTTAATATATTTTTAATGTCGGGCGACTGTAGTATAGCTTCTAGTAATTTTAGTCGTCGTGTACAGTTGTTAAGGTATCGAATGTTAGTATAGTTAGTTAAGATATTTTTAATGTCGGGCGACTGTAGTATAGCTTCTAGTAATTTTAGTCGTCGTGTACAGTTGTTAAGGTATCGAATGTTAGTATAGTTAGTTAAGATATTTTTAATGTCGGGCGACTGTAGGTGTTTATCGTGGGATATTAGATGATGTTTTATGGCATTATTGTCAGCTAAATGCTAGGTTAGTCGCCGGGAGAGTGTTGTTGTTGTATGGACTATGTATGCGTTATATACATTTTTAGAGTGGGTTCGGAGACATTCTTCGAAGGGGCAAATAAATTCATACGCTACATTGGTGGTAGCGTTGTTATTGTTTTTGATAATTAAATTGGAATTTTTAAATTTGGTATAATATATTATTAGTTCGATCTTTTTGTTTTGGTCGGTGGGTCTGGTGTATCTTTTAATTAGGTTTGTTATTATGTTTTCATCTATTTTTTAGACAGTGTGTAATTGGTTTTTATAGTATGCTTTGATGGTGTCAAAACAAAAAGATCAAACTAATAATATATTATACCAAATTTAAAACTTTCTTTTTCTCCTTCGCAGTACGGGTTTGAGCCTGCCTGCATACTACCATTTTTGTTTGTTTAACACCCCCCAAACACTCGGGAAACGCCGGGCACCCAGGCTAGTCTATAATATAAATTTCACCTGTTTGTTTAAATGTATGCATGTATGTTTCTATGTATGTATGTCTGCCTAAAACACTTAACAGGGGTGATGGATTTTCACGAAATCGACATCGTTTTGAAGCGCGACCCTTCGTACGACAAATATCGAAAAATTGGTAAAAAACATTAATTTCTTCACTCTCAACTGGACACTTTTCTGGTCGCTTTTTCGCCGATATTTTCGAAATCATCTTCTCTTTTCGATTAACTAGCCTTAATTTAAACCTTTGCCACGCCCAGTTTGGTGATGGACGCAATGGCAAAGACGTCACGTTTTTTCACGTTCTTTTCCTCTTTCACGGTACGGGTTCGAGCCTGCCTGCCTACTATCATTTTTTTTTTGCTCAACACACATTTCCAAACACCCGGGCAACGCCGAGCACCCTGGCTAGTCTTAAATCAAGGATCCGTAACGAAAAAATATTAAAAATGCTAAGTAATTATAATTTCCTAGTGGCAGTAATCTGGAGATTGAAGGTTCAATCCTCAGTAGGATCTGAACTAAAAATACAAGTACGAATTACTTAAGACTTCTACGTAGCGAGGGTTGACGCACCGAAAGCGAGATAAAAAAAAGTCGGTACAAATCCCTGAGTTATACGAGAGTTGTTCCAAAAATATGACCTTCAATTTTTTAACTAAAAAACTAAAACGTTGAAGAGATACGAAGACGGGGGTTGTACTAATAAAACGAGCGACTTTTCGCGCTTCAGAATTTATTTTTCTACATAGTCATCACGATTCTCAATGCATTTTTTGTCAGCCTCTTTTGATGCTTCAGTTTTTAAAGTCCGAAATGTGCGTTGTCACTCATATCTGAAATCTGTGTTGACACCAACGGCATCGGCTTCGTAAACGTTCAACAGGCGCTGGTGAATATTGATCGATTGATTTTTTTTCTACATTGACGATTGCAATGCCGCATTTCAGCAGGAAGGGGCTGCCTTCTTAGAGTCTCCCACTGTCAAAATTTGCAACTAAGAGATGAAATTTTAAAGTCATGAATGCATGAGTTCAGTCATAATAACAATGCAATTTGCAATTCCTCTTATCTATTCGGACGGAATAAAGAAAAATAGGAGGTATTAATTTTTGAACGCCCCCTTCGTATATAAAGATCCCTGTAATCGACGAGATGCACCTGAGGATCGAAGGTTACATCGGTCGAAACTTTACGAGAATACCGCTCGATATGAGAACAATAATCTGAATATTCCAAATAATATAGATATTAGATGAGTTCTACAACAGATTAATGACCATAAAGTTACCATCTAAGATAAACCATCATCATCACTAGAGGGGAATTCAATGTTGAAATAATCTGGACAATTTCGTTTTAGATTCCCAAGTTCTATATAAAATAAGTGTGTTCCACTATACGCAACTGAAGAAGGTCGGAGGTTACATAGGCTGGAATGCCGTGAAAATAATATCAAAGATAAGAACATGAGTCCGAATGATGTAAACTTTTTTTTACAATGACCAATGTCAGATACCACTGTAACATAACGCGGACGCGCGTGTGCAAATGCATGCGAAATGACGTCACCCGCAAGAAAGAAAAATATAAACTGTAAAAACAGAGAAAGAACACACTGACGTTAGAGATATGGAGAACGTTCGCGATCACATGCGAGATGTGAGCGACGCCCGAGAAGACGATCACGTGAGGGACGTCACAGTAGTAGCGAAAAAATGAGGAAATAAATGTCGGTATACAAAGCAAAAAGCGAGTTGAAGTTCTTTCCTATTCTTTGTCTCCTTTGCGACGTAATATACAACGTGTTGATTCCGGGACAACGTAACACCACTCGAGCATAATGGTTAATGAAATTATTCGTTGGATGAAGAAACTGTACCACTAAAGGATTGAGGGCGGCCTTTGATTAAGAAGTCGACTCGGCAAATATTTGTTAAAATTGAGCTTGAAAAAGATTATGTAGCACTTTGTAAAAAAAAACAACAACTCCAGTATTACCGTACTTTACAGATTAGGAAGTAATTGGGGGAAAAAGCCAAGTACGTCCAAGAATGGAGTACTGCTGCCACATCTGGACAGGAGCTGCTAAAAACAGCCTATCCTGCCTTGACAGAGTACAAAATAGGCTTCGTAGCTTAGTGGAGGATGCCCTTTTCTCTTCCCTGTAACCTCTCTCTCACAGGAGAGACGTTGCGTTACTTCCATGGCAAGTGCTTGTCTGAGCTCCAATCTCTGGTCCCCCCTCGCCAATCTTTCACGATAAACACCCGTCTAGTTGAAACCACTATCAAAAATTTTTCCCACTCTTTATCTGTGCCAAAACCAAAACGTAGATTCCATGAACAAGCTTCTTTCTTAGAAGTGCACGCCTGTGGAACTCCCTTCCGTTTGCCTGTTTCCCACCTGAATACAACCTGGATGTCTTCAAGTCCAACATAAACAAATTCCTGATGAACCGTCCCCTTAAGTAATACACTTTATCAAATTTCCAATACTAACGTACTGTACACGCAATAACCCTTATCCCCGAGTGGCTTCCGGGCCTTGATAAGTGGTGACTACCTTGTAAAAAACTGTTTCATGAAGTTCTGCTTGCTGCGCATAGTTAATGAGAGGAGAGATATTTGAATGTTGGTAGAAACACAATTCTTGCCGAGAAGTTTATTTAGAAAAAGTTGGCCAGAGTATAGCGAATGCTACTCGTTGATGACACTTTAAACAATGTTGTTGTCCCTGCTGAAATGATTTTATGCGGCATATCTGTAAACGAAAGTTTACATTTTTAGCTAAAGAAATATGTGCTTACATAGTGGTTGACCATTTCAACAAATGGTTGCCGTCTCTTTGTCCTCAAATGTTGCCAGTGCCAGTACTCTTTATCCTTGCATGACCATGTAGATTACTTTGAAAACTAACCTCGGACCAACACAGAGGAAAGGAGTAGCTCAACCAGGCATGATCATTACCAATATTTACTGGTGATTGCCAAATCGCTGTTCTAAACTAATGTTAGTACCATTACGTTGTTTCCTTGCATGACTTCGTAGATTAAATTGAAAAAAAGCCGCAGAGCAGCAAAGCTGGAAACACAGGTGGTAAAAATATAAAATTAGCTCCACCATGCATAATTATTACCAATCTTTACAGGCGATTCGGAATCGTTGTTCTTAACTATTTCCAGTGCCATTACTGCATTTTCTTGCATGTCGTAGTAAATTCCTTTGAAAACTAACGTAAGAGCAACCAGGCTGGAAACACAGATGGCAAATAAAAGAAATAGCTTCGACATACATGGTTAATATCCATCTGTACAGATGATTGCTTTCTCAGTGCACATCACCACTTGTCCATCAGCACAAGACTTTCTGTAGAATTGAATGATAATCTCCAATGTAAGTGAGGACACCATTAAGAGACATCTGTATATCGCGTGCATTTAACCAATAATTGTGTCGTTTCATCAATTGCTAGGATGCTTGTTTTTATGATAACATAATTGACGAACTTTATCTAACAGAAAAATCAAATGTTAAATTTGACACACAGCTATCAAAAACTTACCAGTCCAAATCTCAACGCTCTGCTGTCAAAACTCAACTTTAGAACACGACGCACTGCTGACAACATTTGTTACTCTCACATCCAAATCCAAAATCAACCCAGGTTCTGAAAAATCAGGCTTTTTTTTTAAATATATCAAATCGGAAGAATTTCATTTGCATGTAAGGTAACAATATCGCAAGCATATAGAATAAAAAGGGAGCTATTTTTCTCCTATTTTCTTCCTTTTTTTGTCTGCATGCAACTCTACAGACTGGACACAAACAGATGTGTACAAATTTTTTAAGTACTTAATAACAGAAGAGAAACTTATTTTGCCTTGGGTAACATTTTAGACAACACTTTTTTTTTTTTAAATCGCTCCAATTCGTGCAGTCTTTTTTTTTTTTTTATAAGTGTCTTCGTATCTTCTAAAGAAATGAAGAAAATGTAAACTCGTTGTCAGGATTGTAGTTAAAATTATTAATAGTGTTTCAAATGATATTTTGGTCCTGGATATGATCTTAAACTATATCCGATGGTGAGGCCTCAGCTTGCGATATTTGGGGAGTGTTGAGCCACCCTTTAATTGCTATTGCTCCCAGGTCCACTTTGACCCGGAGTGGTAGTACCTGTTAGGATCCCAACTATGGGTTGAATAGAAACCGACTTAAAAAAACAAACAAACAACTATATTCTATTAAAAAATTGTACTTCGAAATCACTGGATTTTGGATGCTTAAATGACCTGAAAAGGGTTGATATGTAAAACAAAAACAGCCAACCAATCAAATGATGTTTTATGAAAACTCACGCAACTTGATATACAGTAAATTGTTCATATAATTTCTTTCTGTTCCTGTTGAATATTAGGAAATATTTCTACGTTTTCTTATTTGTACCAGTTGTTTCTTTCGTTGTTCTTTGAATTTCTCTTCTATTCAAAGCTTGTCTTACTATTCTGTCTGCAATTTGATAATTTTGCGCAATAAGTTTCATGTGATATTTCTAATTTTCATGTGATATTTCTAATTTTCATGTGATATTCCTCATTTTCATGTGATATTCCTCATTTTCATGTGATATTCCTCATTTTCATGTGATATTCCACATTTTCATGTGATATTTCTCATTTTCATTTGATATTCCTCATTTTCATTTGATATTCCTCATTTTCATGTGATATTCCTCATTTTCATGTGATATTTCTCATTTTCATTTGATATTCCTCATTTTCATTTGATATTCCTCATTTTCATTTGATATTCCTCATTTTCATTTGATATTCCTCATTTTCATGTGATATTCCACATTTTCATGTGATATTCCTCATTTTTATGTGATATTCCTCATTTTCATGTGATATTCCATATTTTTATTTGATATTCCTCATTTTCATTTGATATTCCTCATATTCATGTGATATTCCACATTTTCATTTGATATTCCTCATTTTCATTAAATATTCCTCATTTTCATGTGATAGTCCACATTTTAATGTGATATTCCTCATTTTGATTTGATATTCCTCATTTTCATTTGATATTCCTCATTTTCATGTGATATTCCACATTTTCATGTGATATTCCTCATTTTCATGTGATATTCCTCATTTTCATTTGATATTCCTCATTTGCATTTGATATTCCTCATTTTCATTTGATATTCCTCATTTTCATGTGATATTCCTCATGTTCAGTTGATATTCCTTATTTCCATGTGATATTCCTCATTTTCATTTGATATTCCTCATTTTCATTTGATATTCCTCATTTTCATGTGATATTCCTCATTTTCATGTGATATTCCTCATTTTCATTTGATATTCCTCATTTTCATTTGATATTCCTCATTTTCATGTGATATTCCTCATTTTCATTTGATATTCCTCATTTTCATGTGATATTCCTCATTTTCATGTGATATTCCTCATTTTCATGTGATATTCCTCATTTGCATTTGATATTCCTCATTTTCATTTGATATTCCTCATTTTCATGTGATATTCCTCATTTTCATGTGATATTCCTCATTTTCATGTGATATTCCACATTTTCATTTGATATTCCTCATTTTCATTTGATATTTCTCATTTTCATTTGATATTCCTCATTTTCATTTGATATTCCTCATTTTCATTTGATATTCCTCATTTACATGTTATATTCCTCATTTTCATGTGATATTCCTCATTTTCATGTGATATTCCACATTTTCATGTGATATTCCTCATTTTCATGTGATATTCCTCATTTTCATGTGATATTCCACATTTTCATGTTATATTTCTCATTTTCATGTGATATTCCTCATTTTCATTAAATATTCCTCATTTTCATTTGATGTTACTCATTTTTATTTCTTTTGCTACAATTACAGTTGTTAAAAATTTTCCAAAATTGTATTTTTTAGTTTCTCTGTTATTTAAATACAACACGTTGCTTTATGATTCTATTTTTTTTTTCGGTTTTCCCTATAATTGTTTTATATCAGAATTGAAAATATTAATGAAAGTTCCATAGTTATCACCGGTGCCTCCGATTCAGTTTCGAATCATCTTCATGTGGGATTCATGGAGTAGATGAGGTTAAAACGAATACGAACGAAAATGGAAGGCAAAAATATGAAAAGTGAAATACAAAATAAATTGTATCAATAGATGGGAGGTGAAAAGTATATAAAAAGTCGATGAAAAGTCGGTTAAAAATCTTGGTTTTGAATTCATGAGTCTCTGTCTGTCTTTCTCTCCCTCCTCCCTCTCTCTCTCTATGTCTGTCTGTCTCTCTCTGTCTATATATATATATGTATATATATGTATGTATATATATATATAATATATGTATACTATTATATAAAAGTCAATTCGTGTGTGTCTGTGTGTGAGTCTCTCTCTTCGGTTAGGCTTATCTTTTGCAAATTTCACGCAAATATTATTTCTATGTCTGGCAGTGTTCTTAAATATGTTTTGTACAGAAATTCACTCGATAAGAATCGAAAATCGAAAAAATCCGATCCTAAAAATATGTTTTTCTTACAGATAAAAGAAAAATATGTTTTCCTTTTAGATAAAAGAAAAATATGTTTTTCTTATAGATAAAAGAAGGAGAATATTTATAGGGGAATTTTCATACTGTACTCCGGAAACGGAGATAATAAACTCTTAACAAATCATTTCGTCTAAAAAAACAAAACAAAACAAAAACATAAACACCCAGAATTATTGACATCTTGTAAGTAGAGCATTCGACTGCACATAGAATGATCCACTGTACACGCCCGTGTTTACCTCACTATTTTATTTTATTTTTTCTTATTAATGAGTTTAATTTACAATAAAAGAAAAAAAGTATTATTAAAAATCGCCGTAAATCATTTATTCTATTGTATATTTTAAAATTAAACATCAATCAGAAGACATTTTTATAGGGCATTTATCGTCAAGGCCAAATATCAGCTGACGTAATATTGTAAACAATCACAGACGGAATTTTATGAACGAGGTTTTTCATTATTATTATTATTATTATTATTATTATTATTATAATTATATATATATATAAATAATATTATTATTATTATTATTAATATTATTTATTTTTATTTTATTTTATTACTATGTTTTTCTTTGCGAATGAATCCACCTGCTTAATTATTCCTCGTTATAAATATGACTTAATAGAGGATTACTTCTATAATAGTACATACGCAATCTGCATCAATTAAATTATAATGTTTATGCGTATTGTACAGCCGGAAAACGCCGGACGTTCAGCTAGTATATATATATATATATATATATATATATATATATATATATATATATATATATATATATATATATATATATATATATATATATAGAGAGAGAGAGAGAGAGAGAGATATATAGATATATATAGCATTATAGTTACATTTTAAGATCCAAATATTAATTTTTAATACCAAACAATTCCCCCAACATGTTAAAACTTCGGTTCATTTATTTTTACAGATCCGTATCGTTATGCAGAAACAAAAAGTTCTTATTATTTAATCACTTTTTTAAACATGCATTGTAAACAAAAATCAAGTACACACATAAGAAGAAAGAATTAATGAACCATGTTAAAAACATTTTAAGAAGAGTTAAAAGCATAAAAACATATTTAATATATTTGTAGTCATCGACATACAGTCCTATTTCGTTGTATCACAACTCATCAAGCCGCAAGACTAGCACCTCTCGTAAGCCAAGGAATGAACCTAGGACCGTCATGTTCACAGTCGGCAGTTCTCCCACTCGACCACGGAAGCGATGCCCGCAAATAACCTGTCCGAATGTCTATTTAAACAAACGTCCGTCCACAATTTTTAAAGTGCTCGAACCGCCTGTTTGTAAACAAACAGCGAGCTCCGCATTTTTCAGCCAATTAAATAGCGAGTGAGATTATTTACGACAGTGCTCTACCCAAAGAGGGAGGGCTTTTTTGAAAATATATTTGTATTCATCTCATATATATATATATATATATATTTGTAGTTATCTCATATGTATACACACACATACATATATAGGTAATCTCCAAAAATACCGTTAGGGCTTACAACATGGCCGCCAGAAGAGTCACGTGATCCGGTTGATCCAAAACATGAATCGCCGTATTACGAAACCGGAAAACGCAAATTCGACCACGACCACTTGTTTGTTCTGAATAAAATACTTTTTATAAACACTGTTTTAACTAAAAACAACCTAAGATTGTTTCTCAAAGTTTGCCTATTTTTATAACAACATTATATCAACAAAAAATTAAATAGAAACAAATTGTGATTGTTTGTCAAAGTTTGCCTTCAAGGTTGCGTTTTCCATTTGCACGATTCATGTTTTGGATCAACCGGATCACGTGACTCTTCTGGCGGCCATGTTGTAAGCCCTAACGGTATTTTTGGTGATTACCCATATATATAATATATATATATATATATATATATATATATATATATATATATATATATATATATGAGATAACCGTCAAGAGTCATCTGTATATCGAAGATTTAAATGGCACAGCCTTGTGCAACAACTACACCACAGCAGGTGACAAGGGATAATATGATGGAGGCTACATTTATATTTTCTGAGCAATAAAAGAGACGGGGTGTCATCCATTTGCTACAACAGCACATATCTATTTAAGAGACTGTTTGTACCATCGTATATCTTATCGATTTATTCTCTCGGTGATTTCCACTAGAGTGCTTGCTTTCACCACGGCCTACGGTTACCCCTTTCCCCCTACTGTTATTTCATAAAAACTTATGCTTCCTCGTGTATGAAGTCTGTCGCAGACATCGATTATCGTGGCTCATCAGTCCACCCTACATTCCGACTGTTTTACCACGATGTTTTTACAGTAGAGTACATATAGTAGGTTGCATTTAACGGCTAAAGATACAGTACTCATACAGAACGGGTACCTTTAGCCATTGTACCTCAATCAGTATCATTTGCCTAACATAGCGAAAAGTTTACCAATTTCGGAATAAACTATCGGCTAGTCAACAGTGCATCGATCACTTTCCTGCAGTGACGTCACGTGACTCTCAGTGGGTACACGACTTTAACCGAGCGTGTCTCACTGGATAGCCTAGTGAAGGAGACACATTACTGCTCCTGATGGTGGAAGTGCTTCCACCCGGTACCCTATATAGCGCCTAGTGGTCCCAAATGGTCCACCATCTGATACTGGCCAGGCCCGTCGTTGCTTAACGTCGGTGATCTGGCGAGAACCGGTGTGTAAGCATTATTATATCGTATGCATAAAAACAAACAAACAACAACAACAACAACAAAAAACAAGAAAAAACAAACAAACAACAACAACAACAAAATAAACAAAAAACAGACAAAAAACAACAACAACAACAACAACAACAACAAAAAAACAAGAAAAACAAACAAAAAACAACAACAACAACAACAACAAAAAAAAAACAAGAAAAAACAAACAAAAAACAACAACAACAACAACAACAACAACAAAAACAAACAAAAAACAATACAGACGTTGTATTTATTTCATGTACTGATGCCCTCTTAAACTAATAAACCGATCATTATGACTTGTGGAACATAGTTGATTAATGTAAAAGGTCGCAATGTTGGCTATATTTAGTTTAATTTAGCTTAATGCGAACGGGGTAAAAAGGAATAAGTGAAAATCCAATTTTTGAGAAATTTAAACAACAGGCATTAAATAGTAATTAAAATATGTCATGTATAAAATTAGCGAAAATTTAAACTGTTCGAAATATTAATTTTACCCGTCCTATGATTGGCGTTCTTCTAATTTATTGTATGTATAGTATTGATGCGGCCATTATGTGGATTGGCAACATCTATGTAATGTCGTAGCAAGGTCATTTTGTTAATTTGCATGTTATATTTCGAATGCAGTGACATGCGACTAAAAGGCATGCCCTTCTCCCTTGATCGACATTTTCCTAAACTCAATGCGCAGAACCACCGCAAAGAATGAAA
>NC_136517.1:19828362-19833362 GCF_053919585.1 Euprymna scolopes
TAAAAGCGAATACACGTGAAAACTAATAAATCGCAATAGAATACGCGTGTTTAATATTAATTTGTATCGTTTATAATTACTCATGTGATTTAATAATAATCACATGATTCAATTTTGAATTAAAAATAACAATTTTCTTACACTTTTAAAATTATAAAGTTCTATTTAATTCTTTAAACTTAATTTTTTATATGTTCTTATAATTTAATATTTCTATTTTTATTAATATTATTTATCATTAAAATGGTATTCATTGTTTAAAATTATAAAATAAATGTTTACATTGTTTTCATATTAACTTAACGGTGACTACAGAAATTTAGCCCCTTTTAGGTGACAGAGTTCGAGATTATTTTGCCACTTAAACTCCAGTCTTGCCACGTTGACACTTTGGCGAATTTGAAACTAATTTTTTTTTCATTCAACCGGTTGGAGAGCTACCTTCCATTTCATCTACCCCATCTCCTCCCTCTTTGCTGTCGATGACCGGCCAACAGTTGACCGAAGTAAAGGCTTCTAGGGAAATATCCTCACCTCTAGAAAGTTCTTTCACCGGCAATGAACAGCCGTTTAAGAAAAAAAAAGTAATTAAATTTTCTTGAAAAATTTCTTTTTCCTGTACTCTTCATTTTACAAATAACGATTTTAAGATACAATTTTTACATATTTTCTAAAAACAATAACTTTAAAAAATTCTGTTGAACCAAGAAAAAAAACTTTACTGTAAAAAGTTTTGAAACAAAAATTTGTGCTACACCTAACAATTTAGGGTTAAAAAAGTAAGATATTTATTTTTTTCGTGAAGAAAAAATGGCGGACATTGGTGAGATTGCCTCCTCCTCTAAAGTCCACAATTGTCACTTAAAAAAAAATTCCAGTTAACATCATCGATTGTTCATATCATCGATTGTTAATATCAGTGATTACACACTTAAGTTTCAGATTATAAAAAAAATAAAAAAATGAAAAACAAATTTTTTTTCTATAACTTTCCACATGGGGTTCAGTTTTCAATTATAACGTTGTACTAAGTTAAGCACGACATTTCTGGCAACGATGAAAAAAATGACATGTGACCAGAAGTTACGGGTTATAATAGAGGTGTTAAAAAGGAAAGATACCCTTTTTACAATGCCTCTCCACGGGACAGAGTTAGACATCAGGGTCATTTTTTAACATGGAGGTTTCTTTATCTTCCTCTTCCTTCCTCCTTCTTTCATCTATGTATCTACCCCCTTTCTCTTTCTTTCTCTATCTATCTATCTATCTATCTATCTATCTATCTATCACGTTGTCTCGCTTGAAAGCATCCTCTCTCCCTTGAAAGAATCCCGTCTCGCTTGGAAATTACATTACCAAAGGAAATTACCAAACAAACAAAAAAAAATATTTGAAATGGCTACTACTCCAAAAATGGAACACCTAACTTCCGGTCACATAAAAAGTTTCCATTTTTTTTCATCGTGGCCACAAATTTCCTGTTCAATTTTGTACAGCGTTATAATTGAAAACTGAACATCCATTTCTTTTAAATTTTTTTATAATCTGAAACTTAAGTCTGTCATCGATGATATTAACAGGACAAAAATAAAAACAGGGTAAAAATTGTGGAATTTAGTGTGTGTGTGTGTGGGGATAATCTCGCCAACGTCCGCAGAAAAAAAGAAAAAACACTTTTGTTGATAAATAGTTTGCAAAAAAAAAAAAATCTTAAAACAAAAAATAAAATATTTTTAGTAACATTACGGCAGGTTTTTGTTATTTTTTCTATATTGCATTTTTTTTTCTGGTTTTGTTTGTTTTGAAATTAGTCTGCATCTGTTGCAGCACTTGGCTTAATCAGATAATTGCCGGTCACGCCCGATCCATGCTTGATGGGAATTCCCAGGAATCCGGATTAATTTCTGCAAGAGTGCCCATTTTTTTCATGTCTTTGTATTAAAACAAAAAAAAAAAAAAAAAAAAAAACAATGAAATAACACGTAAATTTTACTCGCGGTTTTGAATTTGTAAATAGGAAGACAAACCCTTTTAAAACACCGCTAAAGTATCGGGAAAAAACAACAGCGCCAACAACACACACACACACACACACACACACACACACACACACACACACACACACACACACACACACACACACACACACACACACACACACACACACAGACACACACACACACGCACACACACACACGCACACACACACACACACACACATATATATATATATGTTGTCCTACTGATTAGCCCAAATGAGGGCGAAACTCGAGTCTTGGACTTTCGCTTCGTTGACTGTCATGGCTCTTGTGGGCTGCGACGTTGTTTGGCTGTGGAATTTATTATTATATATGTATATATATATATATATATATATATATATGGTAGAACAATAAAATTTTCGCCTTAGGAAAGACGACGTGATTCAATTTCCAGTTGATGAAAACAGGTTTTCTTCTTTTATTGCCGACCATCTACTAGTTGGCTAGTTGTGTACACATTCTAAGAGCAATAGAAGCCTTGTATCGTGTCTGAAAATGACAACGGGCAAGATCGGAGATGCGCCGCCGTACAACTCATGCTCTCTATCGATCCAAGTTTTGACAACAGTAACATTGCAGGAACTCTCAAAATGCATCGCTGGATTGCCCTGAAAAACAGGAACGTGCCTAGGGTAATGTATACGAAGTTTCCGGCGACGGTGATGGTCTTTGGTGTGATTTCATGAGAACCATATCATGCCGTTTTTCATCTTCGAAGTCGGCTTGAAAGTCAACACCAAAGTGTACCTAGATGTACTGAAGAGTGTTGTGATCCCCTAATACAACCAGGTGGCTGCTAGACGATCTTGGATGTCGAAGCAAGACTCAGCGCTGGCCCACGTCCAAAAGTTTGGCTTTAGTAGAGGTGCCACGACTTTGTACCCTTCTCTCACTTGCCCATCTCCTTCCCTGGACTACTTCGTTTGGTCATGCGTAAAAAACATTACAGCCTTCGACACTGTTACTTGTGAAATCCAAAGATGGTGCTGCCCTTTTAAACAACGTGGAGGGGATCATGGAACGGTGGACAGAACATTTTCGAGATAGTTTTGATAATCCGTCTGAAGTAAACGATATAGTTATTGACAGTCTCCCTCAAAGGGAGGTCGTTGATAAAATGATGACTGGTCCCAGCATTGATGAGACCAAAAGCACATTAACAGAGATTAATAAGGGGAAAACACCCGGACTTGATGGTGTACCTGTTAAGTTATTGCGATTTGGGGGTGATAGCATTATCAACGCAGTCCATACAGTCATCCTCATCCTCGCTGTTTGGCATGGTAACGCTATCCCTCAAGATTGGATTGATGCAATATTAATCCTAATTTATGAAGGAAAGGGGTCAAAATCTCAGTGTAGTGATTATAGAGGCATTAGCTTGCTTGAACCAGTGGGAAAGGTTTTAGCAAAGATTTTGTTAAATCAATTGCTGAAATGGATTTGTCCCTCTATCATCCCAGAAAACCAATGTGGTTTTAGATCTGGCCGCGGCACAATGGACATGTTATTCTCTGCGCGACAGCTAATAGAGATATGTATGGAGCATCGAGTGCCTTTGTATCAAGTTTTTGTTTACACGGCAAAAGCTTTTGATACCATTAATCGTAATGCACTCTGGAAGCTTCTTAGGAAGCTAGGCTGTCCTACTAGTTTTGAGGAGTTGCTTCAGCAGTTACACCATAATATTAAAACCCGAGTGAACTTTAATGAATCCTTGACTGATCCAATTTCAGTTGAAAAACGGTGTGAAACAAGGTGATATATTTGCTCCTACATTATTTTCCATATATGTTGCTGTGATGCTGGTGCATGCTTTTAACAATTGTGATATTGGGCGAAGTTTCGGTTTTGCACATCAGGTACACTTTTTAAGCTCAGACTTCTAAACGAACCTTGTTCTTGAACTTTTATATGCAAATGATGCAGACCTTGTTTCGCACTCAGAAACAGACACAAACGTGATTATGGACAAGTTATCAGAATCTTTCAAATTTGCTATCAGACTCAAGAAATCATATGTTATGTATTCCCCTCCTATAGGAATGCCATATGTTGAACCAAACATCTTGGTTGATGGTAAGAAGTTAAAAGTCACGGACAATTTTGTTAATCTGGGAAGTAAGCTGAGTAAGGCCTGCACGCTTGATGCTGATATAAATCACAGAATAGCCAAAGCCAGTTCTACTTTTGGCAAATTGGAGAAACGTGTACGGTCTGATCGGGGAATCTCATCAAAAACAAAGCTAAGTGTTTACGAAGCATTCGTTATCACTAGACTTGGACAACATATGCATCTCAAGTTATTGGAAAGGTTTCACGAAAGTTGTATTAGGAGAGAATACTAAAATATTAACTGGAGGACTCTAACGCCAGACACTGTAGTTTTGAGCGATCAAATAGTAATAATATTGAAATAAAAATCATTCAAAATCAGATGCGCTGGACTTGACACTTGGTTAGGATGGAGGAAAAAAGACTTCATAAACAATGGAAATATAGATGGAGGTAGAAGATCATAACATACACTAAGGTAAAGGCATGAGGATTCTCTGAAAAAGAACTTGACAATCATGGAGATGGATGAACATAACTGGGAAGCCCAAGCGAAAGATCGATAACTGTGGAGAAAAAACAGAGAAAGTTGTAAGATTTTTGAAGAGCAGTGTGTAGAGCTTGCTGTCTTAAAATGCATTTTAAGAAAGCAGGACAATAATATAATGTCAGAGGAATTGCAACAGGAACTGAAGTGCACTGTATGTGGCAGATAGATTCTGTCAAAAACTAGTTTTGTTGATCATATGAAATCACACAGTCAAAGAAAAAAAACGACAGTCTTATGAGGAGGCTTCTACAGCACACCTGGCAACGTTAAGTTTCATATGTGTGGTCTAATCTGCAAATCTAAACGTGACCTGACACGGCATTCACAATATTATCATGCGATCACCTTCACAA
>NC_136517.1:19835862-19878362 GCF_053919585.1 Euprymna scolopes
TAGAGTGGATGAAACGCCGAATATTCAGTGTAGCTTAATCGCTATATATATTTTATAAATTACTATATATATATATATATATATATATATATATATATATATAGTAATTTATAAAATAATAACATCTTTCTCATATATATATATATATATATATATATATATATATATATAGTCATCCACAGACAGTACTGTTTCGCAGCTCCTCGGGTAACTGCCTCAAGCCAGGATCGAAACCCGACAGCCTAAATGACAGTCAAGGCTTCTCACCATTGCGCTATACGGTTGCTGCTGTGTGGTTAATCAATTAACGATGTTTGACATCGTCCAAATGCGTAAGCTCGATTTGTTTACACAAAGAGCGCGGCTTAATACGCTAATGGCAGTCTGTATATCAGATAGGGAGATATATGTATATGGACGGTTACAAGAGTGGAATACGATTTGATCTGAAAAGTATACTAATGTAAAATTCGATATCTATAAGAATATAGAAAAGCTAAAAAATGTATAAAAGATAAAGACTAAAATGACTGACAGAAACGGAGAATGAATAGGAACAGAGAAAAGAAATAGAAAATGTAAAACCAAAGAGAATTGTAAATTAGTTAAAGTTAGAAATCTTGTTGGATTTTTAGATGATTTAATCTAATTTACTTTCAGTCAACTCGTTCAACCTTATATGATTTTACGCTGGAAGAATCCTTTTCAAAGAAAATATATCCCAGTCACCTACTTTAAAACAAATCTAAGTAAACTGCCAGTCAGGCAATTTTTAAAACCATGTGTGATATTACGTTGGCAGAACGTACTCCCCTCTTTTGTATTATCTCTGTCTAACAACGTTACAATAAAGATTTCAGACAAAAAAATGTCTGATCTGGGGATATTTCAGCCGATTAATATAGAAAAGAGATATTGCATAAAGTTCTTAGAACCTTGTATGGTATTACGCTGGGAGAACTCTTTCAACGTTATGTGCTTTCTTGACGACATATAATCAGAAACTGGTTATACTTAAAATAGAGAAAGAAAAACCTGGAATGAGACGACTGAACGAAAATCGATACGTAAAGAGAAGAAAATGAGACAGCCAACGAGAGAGAGAGAGAGAGAGAAAGAGAGAGAGAGAGTGAGAAATATGGAAAGAATAGAAGGAATGGATGAATGTTCAAACAGAATTCGTTTGAGATTAAACAAACCCTAACCCGTCATCAGTCATGTTGCATTTACACTTTTACTTTTGAATGCCAAATTCTGCGAGGAACCAATTGACTTGTGTGGAAATCGATCGTCTATAATTTATTGATTTTTGTCGAAAGAAATTATTTTTTTAATAGATCGAAACTAGTTATTGATATAAATTCGAAAACATTTCAAACACATGGCCAAAGAGTAAATCAAATTATGTCGTAACAGTAGTAGTGTAGTAGTAGTAGTAGTAGCATAGTATAGTAGGAGGAGTAGTAATAGTATAGTAGTAGTAGGAGTAGTAATAATAGAAGTAGAGGTAGTGGAGTGGGGGTAGTAGTTTGTTTTTATTTGCGGCATATCAACTATCTCAGTATATAAAATGCAGTAACACACATATATATACATACAAATCATATATACATATCCACACACACACACACACACACACACACACACACACACACACACACACACACACACACACACACACACACACATATATATATTAGGAGATGACAGCCCCTTTAAGAAATTCGTTTCTTATCGTTGAGCACTTTCAGTTGAATTAAAGTCGGTCAATTTAGCTCTTATGCATAGATCATCATATAACGATTAGATCACTGGCTGACTGACGTAAAGAACATTTAAAATTAAAATGTTTAAATTCACGTTATTTCACGCGGTTAATGGTAGCCGAATGGATACGGTCTTTGCTAATCGAGCCAGAGATGTCTCGTGTTGCCGAGTTCGAATCGTTCGACTGGTGTTAATCGTGACCCCCTGCACTGAAGATTCCCGAAATGATGAAGCACTAGTGTCTGTAGGTATTTAATTATTATAGTAAAAAATAATTATATATATATTGCAAATTTGTATATATGTATACTCATCTATGTAATTTCTTAATTTACATAAATTTAGATATGGTTCTCTCCCCTTTATCATATACCCCTAAAATAAGCGACCTTCTTTTCATGGACGATTTTTATGTTTCATACTTTAAAAAGCTTTCATAAGGTGTGCGAATCGTCGAACACTTAGGGGTTTCTTTATTTTTAAACTTATATCGTCAGATTTTTATCCTATAATTATCCACAATTAACTATACAAACTTTATGATTTTGTGACGCTTATTTAAGTCATCACAAATTTGTAAATCCGGATCCAAATATCTAAATTCTTTCCTGGTCAAACTTTTATTCATTACATATGTGTATGATCGAACGGTATACTTACGATACCTATTCTTCGATCAAATGATAAGACTTGCTCGGAAGTTTGCGCATTTCATTTTACCAATAGAGAAACTGATAAATCCGGGAAACATACAAGGTTTCTACTCTTTTCCACTCGAACAAGGTATATTGCCACGAAACGTAAGGGTCTGCTATATGAGATATTGTCTAATCGGGGACTGTGGGGAGTTGAGCAACGGGATATCTGTTTACATTACAGTTAAACTTCTGCAGGTTTGTACAGTTAGGCAAGTAGAAATCAGGGAGATAATTTCAAGGTATAGCAGTTCGAGGGACAAAGCTATCAAAATAGAAAACTTTCCAGCATCTAAGGATCTCAAAAGTGAAGGGGTGAGATTTTGCTGCTTGTTAGGTAAATCAAGGGTATAAACATTGAGAAGGCACAAGTGCTTTGCATTAATCAGAGCACATTCCATTAATGAACTTGCGGCGATGGGACAAAGGTTAGAGCTTAGCCGACAGTGCGAAACTTAATAAATTTCAGAATTTGAAATTTATTTTGCACTCTATCTAAGAGTAAGACACTAGTGATAGATGCACGATCCCAAATGTAGTGTCATATATAGAAAGTGGACTGATCCCAGTAATTTGTTAAACAAAGTAAATAAGTTTGGAAATAATATTTATTAAAGGAAAACGCTAGAATCGAACCCAGTATCAAAACGTGAAAAGTGAATACATATTGAAACCTAAGTAATCTTGTGAATTGTGTTTAGAAAAAACTAAATAATTATACAATCAGTAGGTCAGATATCGGACAATGTAAATTAAGGAATGTCTTTGTTTTACCAAAAACGTGTTGGACATATGATATGTAAATCCACGTGAGAAACATTCACGTGGCTGAAGCACGTTTTGACGTCACAAAGAAAGATAATTTACAATATATTCGAAATCAGACAGTCAGATCAGGGCGGGAGAAACAAGGTCGAGTCATGAAGTAGAAGAGTTAGCTAAAACCCTTTCGGAAGCGAAAGAAAGGGAAGAAAGATAATGTAGAAATCAACAAGGCATTCGAATCCCTCATCATCTCATCCGGATGGAATAAAGATCATCATATTTATTAGTCTTCGTCTGTCATCCTAAAACCTTGAAAAGTAATGTGTTTTTGTGATCATCTTTGTAAACGAACTTAATATGAATCACCATCCTCCTCAAAAGTGTTAACTGTCCTCCTCTCAATAAGGTTAACTGGATCCCCTCCTTCAATGATGTATTCAACCCGTATATGTGATAAGAACTGTCTACGTCTCTCTTTATATAATCTTCCATGTGACCAGGAAAGAACTATGAACTGTGTGTAACCATTATAATTTCCTCATCGTCATCTCCGTTATATGGGCCATCAACGATATGTACCCGTTAACAGACACCGATATTCAAACCCCACCACACAACAGGGGCAACAATATTGCACGCGTAAGAGAATGATGGTTATGTAAGGATATAGGATGCTCTCTGGTGTGAGTAATTTTCTAGCACGTTAGAGCGAGCCCACTTTCTTTGCAGCAGCCTTGGCAATGCCCTCGATGTATTAGTTCCAATTCATCTGGCCTGTGAGTGTTAAGCTGTGGATTTTGAAAGATGGGCTCTCAGGTAGGTATGCCGTTTACGAACGTATACTCAACACGTTGTAGCAGAGTATGTCGCAAGGGACATAAGATGAGTAATAACTCGACTCTTTTTTGTTTGTAACAGCGACATTTATTTGCCCATTCTTCCGCCACGCGTAAGATTTCGTTACGGCTGAAACGTCACCCACACTTTAACGTGCTCGTCCTGTCTGACACCTATCCTCCCGAACTTTTTTACGAACGGTGGTCTCGAACGTGATCTCGAACGTGATTGCCGGTCTGTGCACATGCTCTTTTTATAGTCTTTTGCTTCGCACACGGCTCGACAGTTGCATACGCGCGTCCGCGCTCTGTTACATAGGGTGTTATTTGCCATGGCAATCGTTGGTTTATAAGGTTTCTTTGTAGTTGATAAAGGAGAGGAGATTATGTTTTAGTAGCATTAAATGTGACCATCCATTTACGATTCCAGTCAACTATCGATTGAAGGTCAACCTCATATCAAAGGAAAAGAGAAAATCGTGCGCACCCGTTTCTGAATACACTCGTAAAAAGAAGTCATAAATAACACAAGGCAACATTTGAGAGTCTATTATTGATAAGTATGTTGCTATTCTAGTGTGTGTATGCTGATAACTAGTGCGAATATGAACGTTATCGAATTACATGCACGAGACCATTATTGTTTAGGTCTGTAAAACCCATACAGACGCCATATAAAAAGCAGCAGAACAGAAACGGCGTTTAAATATACCAAATAACAAATTGCGTTTCCTCATGCATATGATCTTGCAGGTAAACGAGTAACTACAATCGACAAGGACGACGTCATGCGGACTAAACAATCCTGAGGCACTATCTTCGTGAGCTATATCCCGAAATCCAACTCGCTAAACAACAACAACAACAACAACAACAACAACAACAACAACAACAACAACAACAACAACAACAACAACAACAACAACAACAACAACAACAACAACAACAACAACAACAACAACAACAACAACAACAACAACAACAACAACAACAACAACAACAACAACAACAACAACAACAACAACAACAACAACAACAACAACAACAACAACAACAACAACAACAACAACAACAACAACAACAACAACAACAACAACAACAACAACAACAACAACAACAACAACAACAACAACAACAACAACAACAACAACAACAACAACAACAACAACAACAGGCAAATGTTAAAGGTCGCGACCAGAGCATGAAAATTGTTGTATGCTGTTGACTTTTCTCATATATGTTTAAATGAAAAACATTTCGATTTAAAATCCATTTTATATTACACATGTAAACTTAAGAAAATAACGCTTGAAATCTATCAGTATTATGTGGCTAAGCGGAACTCAAACAAGATGACGACTGAATTCGAACTTGCGTCGCGTGATGTCGCGTATTCACATAATGTTGACACATTTCCAGTGTGGTTTTCTCAAGTTTATATGTGTGATACTAAATTGGTTTTAAATCGAACTGATTTATTTAATAATAATAATAATAATTTAATAATATATAAGAAAGAGAACAACATAAATTCATTTTTTTTTCTGCCTATACGGATTTTTTTTCGCATTCTGTCCTGGCCGCGACCTTTAATGTTTGCCCAACAACAGTAGCGAATTTAATTTCTAAGTATCGACTATCGATTAGACATAATCTCCAATCGGTAGTTTTATTCAACCAATGACAAGTGTTAGGATATTTTTCTTCTATTTTTTGTAAGTAATATAAACACCTCATGTGACGGAGTGATATTGGCTAAGTGGTTAACGACACGGACTGAAAACCTGGCTAGGTTAAGTTCAAATCCAGTTCGTTTCAGAGAAACACTTTCATTAAACCCACATCTGACTTTGTGTCTAACCTCCTGTACAGGACGTAAATAATAAAAATACCTTCAAGTTTAACAATGCAAATCCAATGTAAAACTTAAACGTGACAGACTGATGCAAATGCTATTTAAAACAAGCTCGGGACGGATTTTTATTAAGATCCTTGAACGAGTCCAAAATAATAGTGTTTAACGCTTTTTAAATGTCTAAATATAATTGAAATATGTGCATATATTCTTGCAAACATAAAATCAGGTCGAATTGAAAAATATTAAAAATCAACAGTAGGCTCTTTAATATGACAGGGGCGCGTTCGAAATGAATATTTCTGTTTAAAGCACAATTGAACCATGATACTTGACTTTTTCATTTTAAACTTAAATTGAGCCATTATTACCGCACAAGCAGTAAGGCCAGGCATATAAAATCAACTATGTTCTTTGATATGACAGGCACGCGTTCGAAATGAATGTTTCTGTTTAGAGCACAATTGAACCATGATACTTGACTTTTGAATTTTAAATCTCAATCTCAATCGGTAATTGTATCGGAATCGGGAAAAATATTGTAATCTACCCATAATTAATAATAATACCCAACAATAAAAAATGTTATTTATCTATCTTATGAATGTTTTGTATATATATTCATATTTTTCTTTTTTTTTCTATTTATTTAAAAAGAAAAAACAACTTTGTTATAGATGGGTCATAGAATTGCATTTATCTGCAAAAGACTTAGCTAATTTGCATATTCTTTCAAACATTTATTTTCATTAATTCCATATTAGTCTTTTCAGTTTTCCTATGGGATGATAATCTTTAGTTAACTATTACGTGTAATTATATTCATGCAGATATTCTACATGATTTATACTGGCGTAATATTGGCGAAAAGGCTTATAGTAAACAAAAAAACTATTTCTATATATATTTCTGTATGCGTGTATATATTAGTTTAAAAGCTTTGCCTACCAAACTCCTCTTTCACTTTTTTATCTACAGACATAAAACATAATATATAGGGTATTCGAACCCATGCGAAACTTTATATTTGGGTCTTAGCCGAGGAAAATCAGCGCAGAAGTGTGGCAATTAAAAAAAAATGGAATTTGCTAAATGAAGGTCGAACGACGGCATTACGAATATGCATGCGTAACAAAATAGCTATTTGTTCATGTTTTAATTTTTAACCTTGCATTAGGTCAAGCATAAAGGCCAAAGAAAAAAGTAAATCGTAAGCTAAAAGTCGGTGGTAGTGCATGAGTTATTTATTTTTAAACTTTTAAAATCATTACTATATACTGGATCCGATAAAATATAATAATAAATACAAAACCAGCATTAATAAAAAATATATATTAGCGCAACTTTATACTAAAAAGGTTTATTCGTGCAAACATGGTATGGCTATATATTTCATGACATGTTTCAGTCTTAATTTTAATAAGCCTGACATCTTCAAGAGGTCTGTTATTTTATAAACTGTCCTATTATAGAATAAAGCATAATTACTATCTGTAGTTTAGTTTATGTAGTTTAGTCACATGACAAAATGTAACAGAGCGTGTACACGCGTATTCAAATGCATGCGAAATGACCTCACCGGTAAAGAAAAGCACAATATAAAGGAGAAAAATCACATTAGTGAAGAGGATTACATTACAGACGTAGATGATGCTTGAAATCACGTCCGTGGATGACGTTTGAGATCACGTTAGAGACGTGGTTGACGTTCGAGAGCGTGTTAGAGACGTGGATGACGTTCGAGATCGCGTTAGAAACGTGGCTGGCGTTCGAGATCACGTAAGAGACGTGGATAACGTTCAAGATCACGTTAGAGACGTAGATAACGTTTGAGAGCACGTTAGAGATGTGGATGACGTTTGAGATTACGTTAAAGACTTGGCTGGCGTTCGAGATCATGTTTGAGACGTATATGACGTTCCAGAGCACGTTAGAGACGTGGATGACGTTCGAGATAACGTTAGAGACGTTGATGACGTTCGAGAGCACGTTAAGACCTGAATGACGTTTGTGAGCACGTTAGAGACGTGGCTGTCGTTTGAGATCACGTTAGGGACATGGATAATGTTCGGGAGCACGTTAGAGACGTTGGTAACGTTCGAGATTACGTTAGAGACGTGGGTGACGTCACAACCATAATTAGAAGTCAAGCGTGGCGGGAGAACAAGGAAATATATGTTGTTGTTGCAACAAAAAGAGGCTTGAAGTTCTTTTCTATTCTTTGTCTACTTTGCGACAGAGGTTAACAAGTGTTGGAGTACGTTATATAAATTCAAAGCATTTTTTTTTAACATTCTGTTAAAACTTCCATATATTTCGATTTTCTCACGTTGTCAAGTGAAAGAGTTAATATTATTCGTTTTTCGGGGTAAAAGTAGAGTCCGAAATGGATTTTCCAACCAAATTTGTTTTATACTTACTGATCGGTCACACAGTTTTTCGTTATTTCTACTAAGAGTATAGGAAGTTGTTTACTTTGTATTATGCTATATCAACCCTTTTCGGGTCATTCAATGCCGAGTAAAACAGATTTTATGCTTCAATTTCTTTATATTTTCAAATATTCATTCATGGAGTTTGGTTTGGTTGTTTTGTAAAGAAAAGTTGTTTTCGTTTTTGACTTTACAGAATATAATTAAGTTTTACAAAGGAAAAGGAATGAAAAATAGTATCAATATTTCTTGCATTTTAGACCAGGAAACCATTATTTTCAGACAACCTAAGCTGGTAGTATCAAAGAGAAATATAGAGAGAGAGCTAGTAAGAGAGAGAGAGAGAGAGAGAGAGAGAGAGAGAGAGAGAGAGAGAGAGAGAATTTTAAAAAATAAATTTGTTTTTAACTAAAATGGTCACCACTTATTAAGGCTAGATGACATTCGAGAAGAAGTGCTAAGATAATTGTCAGTAGAAGGTTCGACTACTGATTGGGGACAGTTCTAGATACAAATATGTTTGTTATATTGCTAGTCTATTAGAAAAATCGGAAAGTAAAATATCGATTATTACGATGAGTATTATAATGGTCGATTATTATGATTGTAATTATTTAGATTAAAAGAAAATGTTATCGATGCGAAAAGTTATGTTAAGTTGAAATGTTTACATTTAACAGTTTCCAGGAATGTTAACGTAGGAATATTAAAACAAACAAGAATGTTACAACATAAACAATGGAGATGATTTTAGTGACGGAATCACGTGATCTTAATGTTACGTGAGTTAATCACGTAACGAGATAGATTTTGAGACGTTTAGTTTACTTTATAGTTTACAGAAAGACTGAAAAAGTCGGACAAGTTAATACGAAAGATATCGTCTCCGCGTTTTGAAAGCTGGGAGAAATGCGAATGTGGAAAATTACAACGTCTTGCAGCTCCGTGGGGAAGCCAAGAATAAAATTATACACAATATATAATCTATTCTTGTTTGGTTTTTATTCGGAGGGAGATGAACTTGAATAATAAGGGACGAAGGCAAAACGGAAAGAGATATGTTCTTTGCCTGTGCGCAACACAGACTGAATGCTAATGAACAGTTTTATCATATGTGAAGCACCTACACATATAGTAGCGTCCAAAAGTTAAGGAACAGGTCGATCATTTTTATTGAGTGGCTTCTAACTAAAGCGGGGAAAATTTTTTGGTGAATTTTCTAATGTTTAATAATGATAGTTAAATAAAAAATAGTTTTTTTAATTTTTGATTTCAAATACATATTAGTTTTTTACATATGAATAATTTTAAATAAATTAAAGGCGTCCAAAAGTTAAGGGACGGGGAAAATTAACAAAATGTCGACTCCGAATATTCGAAAAAAATCTATCTATACAAGGAAAACAGATTATTTGTGACCATTGTGATGAAAAAAAAAAACATAGAGGTGATTACTAAAATATTGAACAAATCTAAAAGCGTTGTTTTTCGGGTTATTGAAAATAGCAAAAAAAAAGGTTTACCACTGACTGAAAAGAAAAAAATCGGGTTGACGCCGAATAACAACTAAAAGGGAGGATAGAACAATCACTCGATCATCTAGTTCTGATCGCTTTAAAACTGCGGCTTCGATATCCCGGGATTTTACATCCGAAACAGGACAAAAAATTCCCAGACAAACGATCTCACGAAGATTAAACGAAGTTTGATTATTTTCAAGAAGTTCATGCCCAAAGCCTTTAATTTCTATTAAAAAATAAAAAGGCCAGATTTTTATTCGCCGAAAAACATTTGTTTTAGGAAGAAAAAATGGGAAAAGATTCATTTTAGTGATGAATCTAAATTCACTCTTTTCGGATCAGACAAAAGACCACATGTCAGAAGAAAAAATGGAGAAAAACTGTCCCCTGAGGTCGTTAAAAGTACA
This sequence comes from Euprymna scolopes, assembly GCF_053919585.1. Lineage (NCBI taxonomy): Eukaryota > Metazoa > Mollusca > Cephalopoda > Sepiida > Sepiolidae > Euprymna > Euprymna scolopes. The sequence continues at coordinate 19,846,140 of NC_136517.1, forward strand.
GTAAAATTTGAAGTATGGGGGTAGTATAATGGTATGGGGCATGCTATCTTCAAAAAGAACTGGCCCCTTTGTGTGGATTCATGGAAAAGTAAATGCTCGAATGTACAGAGATTAGAGAACATGTGGTTCCTAATGTTTCTGATTCTGATATCTTTATGCAAGACAGCGCACCGTGCCATAAAGCAAAAATAGTTTTAGAAGAGCTAAATAGATTCAATATTTGCGTTATGGATTGCCCAGCTCAGAGACCCGACCGTAAGCCAATTGAAAATGTTTGGAAAATTATTGGTGATAAGATCACAGAAAAAATGCCAAAAATCTTGATGTTTTATGGGAATGCATAAAAAAAATCCTGAAATAATATCTCACCTATAATATGTGAACGATTAGTTCTGTCTTGCAGCAAAAGATGCCAAAGTGATAGAAAACAAGGGGCTTTTCACTAAATACTGAAAGGATTCTTTGTTTTTTTTTTATTAATAATTTCCCCCGTTCTTTAACTTTTGGACACCAGTAATTTAATTAAATTTGTTTATATGTAAAAAAAAAAAAAAAAAAAAAAAAAAAATATGTATTCAAAATCAAAAATACATTTTTTTTTATTTAACTACCATTATTAAACATTGGAAAATTCACCAAATTTTTTTTCTCCCTTTTTCATAGATAAAGTTAGAAGCCATTTAAAAGAAAACTTAACTTTTGGACGCTACTCTACACATAACAATAAAATAACATTTTAATGATAGACGTCACACTTTATATATCACAACGTTAAAGAGATATCTGTTAAATAGTTCCTGTTTATATACCGCCCAACTATGCAACATGTTGACGTTGATTTCATTGACAAAACGTTGTGATCTGCAAACCGGAAATCCTTGCCAAGTAGTTCAGTTGTAGAAATCTCACCTTGCGCTCGACGCACCAAGGAAACTTTTCTTCGTAAAACGGGTTATGGCTGCGCATGTTTTTGCAGGAAAAGCAGAGATTTGAGCTCAGTCGAGCACCCGCCATGCGTTTTAAATTTGTTGTCCACGTGGTGGACAAGGCCGGGTACGTATACTCGTAATAAATATGAGAACTGCTTAAATCTGGCATCCTATTTTTTCATTGTTGTCATCTGTAATTGAAACGAAAATGGTTTAAAAAAGTGCGAAACATGGCGTCTCTTGGGGACACGTCATTACTGCATTTGCAGCGTCGTCTGCTTTTATTGAAAATGTCCTCTGTGGAAAATTCGCGAAAATTCCGGCTTAGTGAATCTCTTTATAATTAACGAAATAGAATTCGGATGAATGAAGGCCCACGGGTTTATTTGCATTTCTCTTCCGCTTTTTTGTTTGCAAGAAAATAACGGTTTAATCCTATACGTCTCAAAGTGTTTTCGATATGTCCACGCAGGAATCTGAAAGGCTTTGTCCGCCATTTCCCTTTGAGCTCTTCAATTAGAAATAGCATCTTTATTTGTAAACACAAGAAGACGCGTAAAATTTTACATGTGTCCAAGGATCATTCTGTTCATCAGTCTGTCACATTTGTTTGAAATATGGTTTGCTTTGGTCTGTCAAATTTAAGCATTCTATCTTATCTCTCACGTTTAAATTTTAAGTATAATTTCGTTTATCTCTTGCGAGTTTGTTTCAAATATTTTTTTAGTCTGCAATTTTTAAAAGCAAAATATTCATTATAGTCTGTCACACTTCAGATTCAACTTTAATCTTCCACATTTTACTTTTAAATACAACGTCTTTAGTCTGTGACATCTCAATTAAGTTAAACAGCAATTGGAGCACGTTTTCACATGAAAATTCTAAAGCAAACCTCACTCTCGTCAAGAGTTCACTTTTACTTGCGCAGCTGCCATTGCTCAAAGGCAGCATGCATTTCAGATATATATAACATAATCCAGTACAAATATACAAAAGTATATAGAAGCTATAAATACTTTTAAGAATAAAATAGCCGCAGTTAACAGAAGACAGTGTAATCAGCAGAAAAGCATTTAGTCGCAGAAATTAGGAACTCATAATTTCTGGAGAATATATTGACAATGTAGTAAATATTGGACAGTCAACAATTTCGACACGATCTAATACGTTTCACGTTGTTTGAACGGCAACTGAGAAGGCTAACCTGCTTGCCAGATGGTTTGCGTCCAACTTCGCATTGAACCTAGAAAACCACTCCCTTCCAGATTTTCCTTTGTGGACAGAAGCCATACTCGATGATCTGAAAATCACACCTTCCATGTTCATGACGTCATAAAAAACTAAACACCTGAAAGGTATTCGGCTTGATCTTATGTCAGCTAAAAATGTTCCGCTGAGGTTGCCCCAGATTTTTCCAACCTCTTCAATAAATGTCTTGCTGAATCTTCATTTCCTGAATGAATGCTGCAAATTATTTCTTTAGTGTCAGTTTTCAAGAATTCTGGCAAAAGAACCAATCCACTAAATTATCGCCCCATTCGCCTCCTCCATCTTTTCGTCAAAATCTTCGAGTCCTTAATAAATCCACTACCTTATAAACTAAACTTCTTTCTAACAGACAGTATCGATTTAAGCAACCCCGTTCTAGTGTAAATATCCTGATTGTAGTCTCTGAACGTATAAGGCAGGGGGAGGCTACAGAAATAACCCTGAATATATATAAGACCTTTAAAAGAGTATGGAACGATAGTCTTCTCATGAAAATTAAATTATATGGTATTACTAGACGAATACTTAACATAATCAAATCTTTCTTAAATAAGAGAAAAATCCATGTTGTTCTCGACGGTTGTACGTGAAAACAACATAATGTAAAGGTAAGTATAGCACAAAACCTCTATTATTCCTCATATACATAAATGACCTTCCTGATAAACTTGACTTCGAGATGGGTATGCTTGCTGATAATACCACGCTCTTAAATAGACACGAAGAGAAAATGAATGGACATATATCTAAGGAAATGGCTGAAACCTTAGAGGAATCGGAATATAATTGGATGTTGACATTCAATGATTCCAAGACTAAGCTTATTTTCATTTTATAATTACAAGAAACCTTCTCAACGACTGATAGTCATCAAGGGTCCTGCCAAGGCTGCTGAGAAAAAGATGAGCTTTCCTTACCTTTACTCGTCCCTGAGAGCATCCTGTACCTTTACAAGATGACCACCTTACACCTATGCATGCAATGTTGTTTCCACATTTGGGCATCTGCCATTATTCTCTCACTCTCAAACAGCGTTCAAAACAGAGTCGCCAACTTAATAGGTCGCGCACTATCACCCGAACTCTAACTTAACGCCGAATTTTAATGGAATGTGCTCCGACGGACGTAAAGAACGTAATACTCTCAACTAACCCGAGAAGCAGCAAAATCTCACCCCCTACAATATAGAAACCTCTAGATGACGAAAAACCTTCTACTCAAATAGCTTCTTTTCACTAACTGCTAGACTTTGAAATTCTCTCACGTCACCCTGTTTCCTTGACTGTACTGACATACAGTAGTTTCAAGCGTAATGTGAACAGACATCTCGCTGCTTAATTCCTTACAGTGTATCCCTGCAAATTTGCTCCCAAATAATATCCCCTTATGCCAAAGTAACCTTATGCCTTGTATATTTATTTAGTTGCGGACTATTATTCTCATCCTTTAGTTGTTGTTTTACGACTTCGGCCAACTATTCCTCTTGGATTTATAAGTCCAAAAAGTCCAACCTTGATCACCCATTCGGGGCTCGTGGCCTAGTGGATAGAGGCGTTGAATCTCTACGGTTCCAAGTGAGCATTGTCTGAAGATAGAGGTTTCAATCCTACACAAAGATTGCCAGAGGATTAATTGGCCAAAAACGTGATAAGACGACGACTCTGGAAGGCAGTAATTACTGAGGATGCAATTAAGAAACCCAGCATTCCTATCCCGTTGCTGTTAACCATCTGACGAAGACCAGAGGAATAGTTGGCTGAAACGTCGTGAACAACAACTATGAAGATGACGATAACAGTCCACAAATAAATAAATAAATTAATCATCTCAAAGGATTCCAATAAAATAGTAATGGCATTTTTAGTCAAGTTTAAGTTTGAAATAGAATGTTTTTAGTCTGTCATGTTTCTGTTTGAAATATCACTTTTAGTCAGTCACATATAAGTTATAAAATAACTTCTTTAGTTTGTCATGCTTCGGTTTAAAATAGCATTTTCTATAGTCTATCATACTTAAGTTTTAAGTATAACTTCTTTTTCTGTATTGCGCCGATTTAAAATATCATTTTTAGCACTTTGTCGAGTTTTAAATATATTTCTACGTGGTCTGTCACGTTAGTTTAAAACATAATTAAGTTTTTCGATCACGCTTGTGTTTTAATTATTATACTTTTACGATCACTACAATGCTTGTCCAATCTGAACCTTAAATGTCCGTCTGCCACGGGTCATTTTAAAACAACATTTTTATCGTCCAGATCAACGATTTAATGGATGCACGTTAAAAAATGTCCGTACTTATTTCCATCGCGTTCTCTACCATTCTCGTTTCTACGTACTTATTAGCTGACTTTTTTTTTTAAATCATCATTTGGTTTACATTTGTTTATTCATTTATTTGTGAGTCGAATTCCACCCACTTCTACTTTCGATTCTATTTTATGTATTTATTTATTTTGTTATATTTCATTCAATATCATTTCCCCACGCCATTATTGGAGATGTGGACATTTCTCCCGCGTGTTCTCCGCCTCCGCCCCACTTTCGTTCCATTATTTGTATCGTCCGTTTTATTTTCTCCGTTTAATCTTTTGTCTTATTTTATGTATTTATTCGTTCCGACTTTTTAAACGCTATCACCGATTCTCGTTTGTTCTCGACTTCGTTTACGATTTTTTTCTTTAATTCGTGCTCAATGCGATAAATTTATTTATTTTATTTTATTCTAATCTTAATTCCTTTCATTTCTGCTTTTGTTGCCATCTTCTCCCATTTCTATTACCGCAATTTACACGTCCGTGTTGTTTTGTCTTTCACCTCCACGTCTACTTTGCGCTCTTCCCGCCAGTTCAGTGGAATCGTCGGCCATTTTGTTTGCTGTCCGCTCGTCTCTCCCTCCCTTCCTAGGGGAAGTTGTATTGCTTGTATTATGCTTCATTAAACAACCCCCTCTCCACCACGACGGCAGAACCATCTGTATTGGCATCCATTGTGAACATTCCCTGATTAAGTCATCAGCCGAATGATAAACAAATAGACGTTGTTGAAACAAAATAGGAAATCTATATTAAAACTGAGCATTTTCTATTCTTTTGTATGTACGTTTTCTTTATTTATAAGCTCCAAAACGACTCGACAAAATTGCATTACGGATGATACTTTGGATGTCTGCGGTGACATGAACAGAGTAAAATAATGATATGACTATCAATTAAAAATATAGATTTGTAATATTACTATATCACCAAGTTCATTATATATATATATATATATATATATATATATATATATGTGTGTGTGTGTATATATTCGTTCATTATATTATATATATATATAAGTTCATTATATATATATATATATATATATATATATATATATATATATATATATATATATATATATATACAGGGTGACCCCCCGAAAAAAAAACGGGCCACAACTCTAATTAGGCTCCGTTTTTTAGTATTTTGTGCGAATGAAATGAAATGAAACTTTGGTCATAACTAGTTTATTATATTCAAAACATCACATCAAAACATTGGGTCTTTGGCCTTTTTTTCTCCGTTCTACTGCATATGTTCTAGATATACTTTCTATGTTTTTTGTTTTTTTTGGTCACCCTGTATATATATATATATATATATATATATATATATATATATATATATGTATGTGTGTGTGTGTGTATTTGCTACTTCTTGACAGAAGAACTACAGTGTCAGGCGTTAGGTTCTTCCAGTTAATATTAAGTATTCTCCGAATAAAACTTTGATGAAACCTGTCCAATAACTTCAGATGCCTTCTATATGTCGTCAAAGTCTCTGTCCCATATACCAGCGTAGTGATAACGAATGCTTCATAAACACTTAGCTTTGTTTTTTATGAAATTCCCCGATCATACCGTACACGTTTCTACAGTTTGCCAAAAGTAGAACTGGCTTTAGCTATTCTGTGATTTATCTCAGCATCAAGCGTACAGTCCTTACTCAGCTTACTACCCAGATACACAAAATTGTTCATAATATTAAACATCTTACCATCAACCAAGATGTTTGGTTCAACATATGGCCTTACTGTAGGAGGGAAATACATCACATATGTTTTCTTGAGGCTGATAGTAAGTCCAAAAGATTTACAAGCCTCTAATAACTTGTCCATAATTATATGTGTGTCTGTTTTTGAATGTGAAACAAGGTCTGCATCATCTGCATATACAGGTTCAAGAACAAGGTTCTGAAAAGTTTTCGACTTTGCGTTGAGACATCAATCGAAAATAAGGATGGCATTCTGTGATTTTTGGAATATGACATCTCAATATAAATTAAGTCTAAGGTTAAAATATTTATCTGATATACAAAACCGAGACCTACCCCAATTGTTCAAAGCTTTACATATATATAGAAATAAATGTAGGAACAATGGTATCACCTTGTTTCACACCATTTTCAACAAAAATTGGATTAGACAGAGATCCATTAAATATATTATTAACATATATATATATATATATATATATATATATATATATATATATATATATATATATACGAGGGGCGTGCAATAAGTAATGCCCCTGATCCACTTCCAGTTGTCTGATCTAGCTGAATATTGCATGTGCAATGGTTTATATCTCTACGGGTTATGGGGCAAATTACAACACTGAACTAATTGTGGTTTCTGTTTTACAAGTGTTTGAAATGAGTCAGGTGTGACATGGAGTTGAATGTCGAGCAGTAATTCGGTTTTTGTATTTGAAAGGACGCACACCACGGGAGACTTTTGATGAAATAAAAGAAACTAATGGTGATAATGCCTCATCATATGACCTTGTAAAACGCTTGTAGCATGAATTCAAACATGTCCGGAAGTCTGTGGAAACAGCTCCCAGACCTGGTAGCCCCTTCTGCCATTGATCAGACATCTATCCGTCAAGTTTAAGCTGCCATTTTGGAATATCGGCGCATTACTATTCGCCAAATAGCCCAAGATGTCAAGATTAGTACAAGGTCTGTGGAAACTATCATTCATGACCATTTGCATATGCATAAGGTGTTTGCCAGATAGATTCCTAGGTTGCTCACACCATTCTAGAAGCGAGAACGCATCGAGTGCTCGAAGATGAATTTGGAGATGTGCCAAGAAGATGAGTCAAAATTTTTCAAAAGACTGATTACACAGGATGAAACCTAGGTCCATCACTATGATCCAGAGACCAAAGCCCAGTCAATGCAGTGGAAGCACTTGAACTCACCACCTCCAAAGAAGGCAAGGGTGTAGCCATCCGCTGGAAAGGTCATGCTCACAGTCTTCTGGGACGAGGACGGAGTAGTGATGACAGATTTCCTGGCAAAGGGTACCACAATTACAGGAGCCTATTTTGCTTCACTTTTGAGAAAATTAAAGGAAGCTATCAAAATCAAGAGGCGGGACAAGATCAGCAAAGGTACCCTCCTCCTGCAGAACAACGCTCCTGTCCATAACTCGCATGTCGCCAGATCAGAAGCACGGGCGTGTGGTTATGAAATCCTTCCCCATCCTCTCTACTCTCCTGACCTTGCACCCTCTAACTTTCACCTCTTCCCAGCCATGAAGTTGTTTCTGAAAAGAAAGCGTTTCCCAGATGATGCAGCCTTGATTTCTGATGTCACGTCGTGGTTGGAGGAATAACCTGAGGTGTTCTACAAAAACGGTCTCCAGAGCTGCATCAAACGATGGGAGAAATGCATAACTCTGGGTGGTTCCTTTGTAGAGAAGGACTAATAACTGTGCCAAGTTTCGTTGCTCTATTTCTATTAGAATTGGGTCAGGGGTATTACTTATTGCACGCCCCTAGTATATATATATATATATATATATATATATATATATATATATATAATGTTTTAGAAAATACATATGACAAATCACGCAGAATTTTTTGCGTCTTATCCCAGTTAGGATTCGGCAGCCTATCTTTCTGTCTGTTAGTCGGTCTATCTGTCTGTCTCCATATATATATATATATATATATATATATATATATATATATATATATATATATAAAATTTAGAAAAACAATGTAAACAGCGAAAAAACAATAAAAATACATGTACAATCAATATTTCGTAAATGACTCTTTGCGCTCAATGACACTTGCAGATTTCTTGACAATCCTCGATACTAATTTTAGATCATTCTTCTTCAATTCAACCACAAATCCTCCGTGGTAGTGGGATTTCTTTCCATAACTTTCACTCCTAAGGTCTTCCAAAGATTTTTTATTGGATTTAAGTCAGGACTTTGCGGTGGTCAATCCATGATTCGAAATCCTGCTCGCTAAGGTAACTCATCACCAACTTTTGCCTTATGACATGGGGCATTATCTTGCATAAAGCTAGCCCTATCGACTCTTCCAAAACTTAAGAACTAGTTGACCCCTTATTCATAACTCACTAGTGTGTCTTTTTTATTTCTTACACTGCTTAAATCTTATTTCTTTATGTTTTCCCAATTTTATTATTATTATTACTATTATTATTAATTAATTAACAACATATTCTTACTTTATAAATTGTACATTATTTCAATAAACCTCACAAGGCAAAGAGTCACTCCTCCCCCATTCTGCGAAAAAAAAATACATGTCAAAAAACAAGAAAATCATGCACAATACCGATTCGAGAAAACATCAATTACATAAAAAATGAAAATAAAAAAAATCTCATAAGCATTTACAAAGTCTCATCTCACCAATAATAAACCCCCAAATAACAAAACACATTTTCGTGGAAACCCAAAATTCTCCACGTCATCAAATTTTGAGGTCGGCTGCATCACCTTTACCACCTCACAGAATATCAGAAATAAAAAAAAGCACAGTCGTTTACAAAAAATACAAAGACATTTACAATTAAAATACATAGTCGTTTCCAAAAACAAAAAAACACGACTCACTTATAAACTTCCAGACAATCTTTCACAAAACAAAAGTTCAAATCGATGGAAACTAAAATTATCCACGTCAGCCAACACTGTTATTTTTTTTATGGAAAAATATATCACATTTTACTTATCCGAGTGATTATTATTATGGCCTCTTCTGCCATTTCCTCTTCTGCCCCTTATGCCATGTCAGGGGAATTCCATTTGCTCCCCGACGCTGGACAGAAATATCCTCCTCTCTGCTATATTGGAAAAACTGCCTTTCAAGACATATAGCTTAGCGAAAAGTGTCGGGATTTCCTCACATGGATCTTTCCATGTTGATCCAACTTGCAATCAATTGAATCCCATCACCTAAAGACAACACTTGTGTTTTTTCTTTTTTTTTCTTAATCTAAAAAACATACATTTTAACATTTCATAAAACAGTTTACATCAATTTGCATAAATTAATAACATTTTTCCACACCAGAAAAAAAATTCTAAGAAAAAAACCGTACAATTAGAGAAGAAAAAAATTCACATTGGCAGAACCTGTCAATTGTTTCTTCACAAAAACACCGAGTTTTACAGTCTAAAAATTACAACATTTTAAGTGTGTATAATTGTGTAACTTCTAACTCATCACAAATATTTTTGATTGACGTTCTCTCTGGTAATGTGACAGGCTCATTTCACCTACACTCATTCATATGTTCTATTTATTCTTTTTCTTTCTTTCATATGTTCTATTTCTTCTTTTTCTTTCTTTCATTATTTTACACATTGGCTGTATATTCAAAATCAACAATTTATTATCTGTATGTCGATCGATATATCTGTTTTTTTTTCCAATTTCTTCTATTTATTTTTTCTACACCGTAACGTTCTTTTTTTACTTTCTTTCTATTTTCATATTGTCTGTATTAATATTTTTTTCTTTCTTCTGTGTTTTTAATTTTCATATTCAAAATGAACAATCATTATCTGTATGTTGATCGAGCTATCTGTTTTTTTTTCTTATTTCTTCTTAATTTAGCATATAAATCTATCTATACATAATTTTAATGTGTCTATTTTTCTTCTTTTTTCCGCTTTGTTTATATTTTTTTCCACTACCGTAACCTCAAGGTCCGATTTTTTTCTTTTTTTAAATTTTCTTTATCTTTTCATCTTTTATGTCTAGTGTACAATATTTTTTTCGTTGTGTTTATATTTTTTTCTATGGTTCAATTTTCTCTTTCAACTCTTTTACGGATGGACTGGTCCACTGGCACCAACATTTTTATTTGTTGTGTTGTTCTATATATATATATATATATATATATATATATATATATATATATATATATATATATATATATATATATATGGGAAAATAGGCGCATTCAATCATATTTCACCGTTTATTTATACCAATACTTTTATTTAAGCGCGATGTATGTTAAACATAACTATAGATCATATACCAAAAAAAAAAAAAAAAAATAACAAAAGGTCTATATTACAAAGTCCAAGATTTTGTTCATCTAACCGTTTATCTTTTTCAGCATGTTAAAATATTCCATTTTTGACAGTACCTGTTTCATAGTGCAGAAGCAATCATAAAATTATTATATCATTTAATAATATTTTTCGCCCTGACATATCAGAAGAATAAATCTTCATTAACTTTAAAAAGAAAAAAATCTGAAGAGTGTTTCATAATGTTTACGCCATATTTGAGCATTATTGCTAATCAATCCCGACGTGGTACAACGTATTAATATTATATGATGGTATTATTATAATTTACAATAAATTTATAAATAGTTAATATTAATGATAAATGTAGAATATGTGTATTTATGTTTTTATACAAATTCATACAATTTGTTTTCATTTTTATTATTTGAACTTATGTAAGTTAAAAGTATTTCCATCTTTGACCCTATTATTACAATGTATAAATATTTTTATTAGGTTTATTTATATGTTTTAACAAACATCTACTAATTAGTACAATTAAATTACAATTAATTAACATTTTATTTTAATTAATATGAGCGATTGATTAATTTTTCGTAACTTTTATGTTCTTTTTAGCATTAGGTACGCTATTCCGCATGAAAAATATACTGTATTATCCCCCTTACATGCTATAATCATTTTATTCATTGTATATTATGAATTTTTAATGTACTAATTTAAAATTGTATTTCACTAATTCCCTTTTTTCAACTCCTCCCCATTTTTAATTAATTTATTTAATTATTTATTTAAACCGGAATATGTTAAACCAATTTAACTATAAACTAATATGTATTAATATACGTGTTTTTATTAATCAATTAAAAATATACGCCTAAAGGTTTATAATATTCAACTCAATAATTACTAGGTATATCTACTTAAATTAATTTTGTATCACAATCTAAATATACATATTCTAGATTTATCTACTGTGAACACAATCTTAGTCGATTAATATTAACTATTTATAAATAATACACTATAAAAATATTATATAATATATTTTTGGTGTTGATTAAAGCAATATGATCAAGTAATATTAATACGTTGGTAAGGTGTGAACGCCTCAACCATAAAAACTAAAGATGGCGTAAATATCAAGCACAATTGCAACTACTCTTAATAAAATTAATGAAAAAACAAAAACAAAATGGAATTGTAAAACTCCTGGATTTTGTTCACTACAAAAAGACTGGTTTGTTATCGAAGTCAGTATATTTACTAGTGTCAAGACGATTAATCAGAATCGGAATCTGGAATAGAAAAAAAAATCGCAACTTTTGGGGTATCGGAATCAGAAATGCTGATTTTTCAATGCTAAAAACGATTCTTTTAATTATAACTTTTTGTTCATATCGTTTAAAGCAATATCTTCTGCTATTATATAATAATGAATGTTTATTTTTCAAATACTAAAATTTATAGATAATCTCCCACAAAGGCTTTATCTTGTACGTTTGAGAAAATATCTGCACATTTGATATATGGTTTTACGGTAATATAAAAAATTACAACTCTATAGTTACATATTTAGAGATTTATAAAAAAAATCGGAATCGCAATCAGTAATTGTATCGGAATCAGGAATTTAGTACGGAATCAGTAATTTTATCGTAATCGAGAAAAATATTGGAATCGTCCCATCACTAATGTTTACCAAGGAAAACAAAATTAACAAGAATATTACGTAGGTACAACCAGCCTAAATTTTAAAATCAGGTTTAATTACTATAACAGAACATTCAATAAAAAAGACACCGATTCAAGCATAATTATTGGATCATTACTAGGAAGGTAAAGAAAACAGAGGATGCTGCAGTACACGTTTGCATGAGAAACTTACAATTTCAACGTTTAATTATCACTAAACTTACTAATCTCTAGAAGCGAAATAGAAACGAACTGTAGACACGGAATAAAATTTCCTTTGGGAAAACTATATGCATAACAAAAATAAAAAAGAAATAAATAATACAATAAACTGAATATATGTCTAAAGTAGTAACAAGTACATAAATAAATTATTCCAGTCTCGCACATGCTAACATTAGATCACCTTTTATATTGAAACATTCATAAAAGGAATGTCAAATAAAACAAACAATGAAAAAAGGAACCAAATAAAAAAAAGAAAAGATATTGACTAAAAGTCGACCAGGCCTTAAAAAACCCTCAGTACTTTGTTAATGAAAACATTAACCAGTGAGACGTAAATAATGAATACTATTAGTTTGCTAAACTAAACACCGTGCCATAGAAAACGTATATCAGTAACAAAATTCGTGCGCAAATGGGTTTATAATACAATCCTGGGTAACACCGAATTATCCTGCTATATAGCAATAAAAGCGAAATTTTTTCAGCGAATGACTTTGTCAATTTATGAGTTATGATCTCTCAAGTTGTCGCCATCAATATAAAACCATTTTTAATCTCGTTTAACGAAATAATAGGAGCGAGAAAGAATAGCGTTGCCATATCGAAGCAAAATCAATAAGTATCGATCTGGTCGAACCAGAGAGACATTAAATTAACTAATCAAATGAAATGAGTTGCTATATATATATATATATATATATATATATATATATATATATATATATATATATATATATATATATATATATAACACACAAGCAAAAGTATCCGTCGTTGACTGGGTTCAAAAACAGCCTACAGAAAATGGACTCTAATTTATGAAAGTATGATAGTTTATGAAAAGGAAAGGTTGTAAAGAGATAGCTTCGAATTTGGGGGTACCAAAACCAAAGCAAAATATGATGAAAGTAAAAATAAAATAGATAAACCCCATAATTTATTATACCATACCTGTTCACATTGAAACACTTATCACAATATTCTGTGGATCTATATTAAAAAAACTTGTTAAACTTTGTGACAATATTTCCATTCTATGGAGGTCAGGAACGAACGAACACCCCATAATTTTATTATACCATATTTCTTCAAACTGAAACATAATCATCAAAGTATACTTACGCAGATAGATATGAAAAGTCTTTATTAAAGATCGTGCCTATTTCCATTCTATGGAGGCCAGGCGCGAACGCAGACCCCACAATTTTACTATATGATCCCTATTTAAGTTAAAACATACTTGTCAAAGTATTATTATATACACCTATATCAAAAACAACTTGTAAACGTTTTTTTTTAATTTATAAATTTTTTATTTCCATACTTTGTGAACGAGGCGCATACGCAGACCCACAATTTTAATGAATCATCATTCTGCCAGATCAAACATACCCATTCCTGTGTCACAATACATCTTCTATCATTATATGTGATCAGTTTTCTATAATAGTCAACCATATAGGAGCCTACTCGTGACCAGACACACACAAACACATAGACGTTCAGCTTTATATTATATTATATATATATATATATATATATATATATATATATATATATATGAGATCGTTTATTTATTCATTTTTTGTAGCGATACTATGGTGTTATTTTTCACTCCCTGACTGCTTTAAAAGGAGAAGTTATCTGCCCTTTGTTTATATTCTAGTCGCCCCCATATTTTGTAATTATTTTATTATTTAAATATTTAAATATTTACTTAGTTAACTATTTTACGTGCATAAAATTAAGTTATCTATAAACAGGACATGTTTTGAAGTTTCGCTTCTCGTCAGTATAGCTAAACTTATTGATACTCGAACTCACCACTGCTCGATCCCTAGCCTGATGTTTTAATAACAGACCGCGAGATCTCAACAATTATATATATATGTATTGTGAATATACATATATATATATGAATATATATATATATATATATATATATATATATATATATATATATATATATACAAACATTGATGGCTACATATATGCATATGTAGTCATCAATGTTTGTATAAATAAATTTAATATACCTGCTCTGTTCACTCATTGAGCACTCTTTGGTAGACACATGTTTCATCGGATGTACTTCTAGGAAACTAAACTCTACTGGCTAAATATATATATATATATATATATATATATATATATATTGATTTAACAAAAATCAAGTCTTCAGAGGATTGGTTGATAGCAATAATATGTGTATTTCATCGAGATCTCAACAAATATATATATATATATATATATATATATATATATTTGTATATAGGGTGGAACGATAAAATTGTCGCCACAAACAGATTTTCTTTTTTTTTTCATCTACTAGTTGGCCAGTCGTGTGCAAATCTCAAGAGCGATAGGAGTCTTTATCATATCTGAAAGTTTACCATGTTCAACGAGCGAGATCGAAGTTGCGGTGCTGTACAACTCATGCTCTCTACCGATCCAAGTTGTGACAACAGGACCATTGCCTGCTGGCAAGCGCCCTGTTGTCAAAACTTCAGAATGCATGCCTGAATTGCTACGAATAACAGAAGGTGATGAAAACAAAGTTTCCCGCCACGGTTATGGCCTTTAATGTGGTCAGCTTAAAAGTCAACACCAAAGTCAGATTGAAAATCAACACCAAAGTGTACTTGGATGTGCTGAACTGTGTGGCGATCCCCTGGTGCAATCAGGTGGCTGCTGGCAGACGCTGGGTGTGGCAGCAGGACTCAACGCCGGCTCACAAGTCCAGTTCTAGACCGGTAGGGAAGCGGTGATTGAGACTGAAGGCGGCTACAGTGAATAGATGTCAGCTCTACTACATAATCTAGTTACCTGAAATAATTTTTTTCAATAAAAAGTTTAAAAATAAAACTGGTGTTGCTTCCTTTAGAGCGACAATGTTTTCGTTCTACACTATATATATATATATATATATATATATATATACATATACATATATACATATATATATATATATATATATGTGTGTGTGTGTGTGTGTGTGTGTGTATGTGTGTTTGTGTGTGTGTAGCGTAGGGTTCGATCAGATAGAATCGAAGCTAAAACATTTAGTTCTCCAGCCTTACTTACTCGCATTTGAGATATGGTCCCTCAAAACTTTACAAACTAACTGACATAAACGTATAAATGTATATTAGCGCATACTTAAAGGATACATATTAGTTCAACTTATGTCTGAAAACTTCCAATTTAAAAAAATTTTTTGACTTACTAGCGGCAATTTTTACCGGTTACTAGTAAATCGAATTTATTCCGCAGGTTCGAATCCACATATAAATCAATTTTAAAATCTGCAGACCAAAAATTGGAGTTTAGTTTAACTGGTAGTTCCAAATCAATGAATAGTTACTATTTTAGTAGTAGTAGCAACGAAAATCAAGTTTAAAACCCACGAAAAAGACGGCATAATATAAGGACAGACTCAAGTTTGAAAATTCAAATATTTCAGATTTACAAATGGAACAAGCTTCCCTAAGTCTAAATTTCTTATGAAGACTTCTTAAGCTTAAGTCTGTAATTTTTAAACATTTTCTAGAATAAAATAAAAAAAAGCTTTATGGATTTGAATCAAAATTAAAATTAATATGCGATATGTTGAGGATAATTACAATCCATTTCTAATAGTAAACAGAAGAAAGCAAACATATAATAGGACACAATAAAAGGAAGAAGGACTATTAAAAATACAGCTTTATACAAAACGAAAAAAAAAAACAACAAAAAAAAAACTGACAAAAGAAACATATAACAAGAGAGAAAGAGATGTAAACTAGTCACTAGCTCCACCATTTAAAAAACCAAGCAAGGACACGTACGTATACTGACAACTTACATGTCGACTTTACGCCACGTCAGCATTTTAGCCGTGGTGTGAGCATGACGTCACAGAATAAAATGCATGTACGTGCATCCAGATCAAAGGAAAAGACAGATAGAAAAAAAAAAGACGTGACTGATTTTATTGCACTTCAATATTTTTCCTGAGCGAAAGCGAAACGACCAGCTGCAACAGGCAAAATTTAGTCTGACTATTACAAGGGAGAAACACGCTTGACAAGCACATGAATCTCATCCTTCTGTTCCCCTTGAAAGGGAGCCGGTCGACCTGGAGGCATATACAGAATTACTATAACATAACAGTTGATTGTAGGTATACATAAAATACTACAATCTGAAAGGAAAAAGAAAGAAAAAGAAAACATTGTGTTGTGTTGTAAATACGTGTCGGCGACTTGTGTATGAAAACGAACCGAAATAACTTTTTCTTTTATCTAAAAATTCGTGCAAAAGTTTTATTTTCTTTGCGAGTCTCTAAATAGAACGTTTGGTCCATTTTAAAAGTAATAACAACGTTACAGAGAGAGAGAGAGAGAGAGAGAGAGAGAGAGAGAGAGAGAGAGAGAGTAAGAGAAAGACAGATATAAATTGAGAAAAAGAACAAAACGGTTAAAGATAAAAAGCAAAAGAGGAGATATGTGAAAAGATACGCAGAGAGAAAAAGAGGAAATAGTAAGGTAAAAACGAAGAAAGAGAAGGTGAAAGTTAGGGGAGGGGATAAGCAACACAAGAGAATAGAGAGCGCCGTCGTCGCTGGAAATAAAGTATGAGTCTCTGTGGAAGAGGACAACAGAATAGAAAGAAAGGGCGTAGCGAGTAAGGAAGAAACAGAATATGTGAGTGCCTATATGTGTGCATGTGTTCACGCATGCGTGTGTGCCTGTGTATTTGTACGTCGCATGGGTAATTTTGTACAGCATTCTAAGTACCGCTCTCCCGCCTCAACTTTTTCAATGGCGGACGGTGTTGGTTGTCGTGGTGAGCGGTGGTTTGTCTGTCTGGTCGCTTGGTTGGGCTCGCTTTGCCTCGATCTTCCTCTATTAACATTTTAAACGGATACGACTTGTTTAGCCAGTCCGGTCGTGGTGTATACCGGGGGGACAGCAGTGATGAAATGCTAAGGTCACCGCCGTCACCGCCAACCACTTAGCATCACCGATCCATCTCCAATGTCCTTCATCTCCATTCGATATAAATCGAGACGGAAAAACTAATATCCCGCCCAGATAACTTCTTCTTCGACATCTGAAAAAGAGACGCAACGGAGCTGTCCGATCAGAAGGTGTTCTCTTTCTGTTTCCATTCTTCGCTACCACTTTCAGCTTGGCTCGAAACCCGCCCCACCAAAACCAATAAACACTACCCAAAAGAGACTGCTCAACATAAATTTCTAGCACGTGTCTTAGTTCCACGAAGGGGACGAGCAGTGCGACTGACTACAAAATAGCCACAATGAAAACGGTTTAATCATTCTTATATGTTTATTTTACAAGAGAGTCACCACTTATCAAGACCCGAAATCTACTCGAGGATAAGGGTTAATGAGTGCAAGGTGATCATCAGGACAATAACGTAATAATTGTTAGTGATGTTAAATGGGTATAACTTGATTATTTAAGAGGACGGCTCAACAAGAACTTGTTTAGAAAAGTCGATGAAAAAAATTAGAAAATGCTGTAATAAGAGAATTTAGCTTGTTAAAGTCAAATGGAAATCGAAAAATTATCGTAGTTTTAACAAATATTTTGTTATCATAAAACTGTAAAATATTTTATTATTTTTATTTCTGTAAGACTAGTCTGGGTGGCTGGCGTTGCCCGGATGTTTGGAGGTGTGTGTAGAGCAAAAAAAAATAAAATAATAATAAATAAAAAAAAAGTGGTAGTAGGCAGGAAGGCTCGAACCTGTACCATTAAGAAGGAAATGAACGTGAAAATAACAAAAAACAAAAAAGTGACGTTTTTGCCGTTGCGTCCATCGCCAAACCGGAAGTGACGAAGCTTTAAATAAAGGCTAGACAATCGAAAAGAGGGGACGACTTTCGAAAATATCAGCGGATAAAGCGATCCCTCCCTGTATAAAAGTGCCCAGTGGAGGGTGTAGGAAATAATGTTTTTAGCCAATTTTTCGATATTTGCCGTACGAGGGGTCGAGCTTCAACATGATACCGACCTCGTGAAAATCCGTCCCTTCTGTCGAATGTTTCAGGCTGACATACATACATAATACATTTAAACAGACAGGTGAGATTTATATTATAGATAAGTGCTTTGTTTTAACATTTGTGGCATCACGAAGCATTAAAAAAGTTATATTTTTTAAATAAAATAGTTCCATAAGAATATGTTTTAAATAAAAATGTAAAAACGAAAATAATATTTTAAAAGAAAAAATAAACGTCTATATTGTTTCGTACTTCGTTTTAGGAAAACAGTTATGAGTGTCTAAAATCAATTGTTACTGAAATCAGATAGGCCTCCCGTTGCGCATCTTTTTTGGTGTCGGTAATATAGTTACACATGAATATGAGGACACACACACACATTAACAGACGTTTCGCTTTCTCTTTTCTCTCTCTTTCTGTCTCTGTCTTGTTTAATTAGGGAAAAATCAGACTGAAAACATCGAGGGCGCGGTTTCGATAATACCGCCCGTTTTTAATTAATCAAATTATAGAAAATCCAGTAAAATATTTCCCATTTTAAAATAATCTTTTCTTTCTTTCTTTATTGTTCTCTATATACGTAGATCTATCTATCTATCTATCTATCTATCTATCTATCTATCTATCTGTACATATATATATATACAGTAAAACTCCTTTAATTTGAACTTCCTCTAAAGTTGGACTTCCTCTCATTTGGACTTCTTCTAAACTTGGACTTTCTCTAAACTTGAACTGTCTCGCCATTGAAATTGTATTATCATATTTGATGCGGAGTTGCAGTAAAACCGTTTACATGGTTATATTGCGTAGAAATGTTAATATTGGTACTATGTAATTAATGTAGATTAGCTATTGATAATTTACACTAACTGTAATTTTTTTTCAGATTGCTATATTTAAAATAGCGTGAAACAACCCATCACAATGGCTTGCAACTCTAAAAGAAAATAAGTGACACCGACTTTACTCGAAAAACGTCAAATTATAGAAAAATTAGATGCTAGAGTTGAAAATAGCGTTATATTGAGAGATTATAAGATTGGAAGAAGTACACTGTTTTACATTAAAAAGAAAAAGGAGGAAATATTGAAGGCTGCCCCTTTCTCTTCAAATAAAAGACATGCCAAAAGAAGGACTCTTCGCAGATCAAAGCAAGTTGAATTCGATCGAATATTGCATGAGTGGTTTGTAGCAAAAAGGAATGAAGGTGTAGCAATATCTGGGGTCATGTTAATTGCTAAAGCAAAATCTCTTAAGGAAGAGATGAATACCGCAGAAGATATGACATTCAGTGAAGGCTGGCTTAGGAGCTTTAAGAGTAGACATGGTATAAGACAATTAACAATGTCAGGCTAACAACGGTCTGCTGATACACACGCAGCATCAAATTATTGTGACAAATTCAAGACGATAATTGCCGATTATGGTTTAACACGAGAGGATGTTTACAACGCTGATGAAAGTGGCTTGAATTGGAAGTGCTTACCTACAAAAGCATTAGCCGGATCCGAGGAGCAGAAAATAAAAGGATTCAAATTAAACAAAGAAAGACTAACAGTGATGGTATGCGCTAATGCTTCTGGAACTCATAACCTTAAGCTTCTTGTCATCGGCAAATCAAAGTGTCCCCGAGCATTGAAAGGAGTTTCGCCTTTGCCCGTATCCTGTTATTCTTAATGAAATGGATGGATGAATCAACAGTTGTTTAAAAATGGTTTTTGCAAGAATTTGTGCCAGTTGTCCAGAAGCGTTTTCTTGAATTAGGTAAACCTGATTCAAAGTACTTGCTTCTGTTGGATAATTAGAACACATCCTCCTGAGTCAGAACTACTCTCATCTTGCGGGAATATTTTTATGTGCTACTTGCCACCTAATGTGACTTCTCTCATCCAACCTATAGATCAATGAATTATTTGGAACTTAAAATGTTTCTACAGAAATGATTTCATGATAAATATGATAAATAGTACCGTGAGTATAAGCGATTTTCAGCGCCATTTTACTATCAAAGATGCCATATTTTCTCTCACAAGTGCATGGAATCAAGTAAGCACATTAACAAAAACATGGGGTAAATTATGCCCAGCGCCAAAGGCTTCTGAACTGAAAGAATCAGAGAATACATCTGGTCTAGAAAAAATTCTTGAAACCAAACGGTTACCAACCAATCACGCTCTTCTTAAATCACTTAATGCAAATGATGTTGAATGTGGGCGCAACAAGATGAGGAAACTACTGATCAATATCCTGAAGGCAGTAATATGATGGAAATAGCGAAAGCTCCCGTTCTCTTGATCCTAATTTAAATAATCAAGAACACTCTAATGAAGCAATATCATGCGATGATGCAGAAAAGTCTATGGAGACGGTTATAACATTTCTAGAAAAAAGTTCTTACTTTAGTGACAACTATATTTTGCAAGCAATGTCACTCCGAAGAGATATAATGATAAAGAAGCTACAGAACCAAGAAATTGTAGATTTTCGTGATCGCTTACGGAATACAATGGCAGCGCCCGAGAGCTCAATCGATGAAAATAGAAACTGCAATGAGACTCATTCAATGAATAACTAAAAAAAACTGTATTTTACATAAATGTATGATTTCTGTAGATGATAACTTAGGTAATAAATACCTAACAAGTAAGAGTAGATTTAATTTATTTTCAATGTTTTTGTCCCTGGTAATAATATTTAACAATTCTTACTTGCAATATATCGTAAACTCAACTTAATATATACTTGAAGTATCATATAGCAATGAATTTCATTTACTATTTATTAATTCTTAGAAAATTAAAGTTAACTGCAGCACATTATTTTATCACAAAACTTGAACAGCATCCTCAAATTTGAACGAAGCGTATGTTCAAATTATAGGAGTTATACTATATATATATATATATATATATATATATATATATATATATATATATATATATATATATATATATATATATATATATATATATAATTATTTTCCACACCAGGACCAACGTCGTAGCCCACAAGAGCCAAGAAAGCCAACAAACCGTAAGTCCAAGACTCGAGTTTAGCCCTCGTTTGGGCTCATCAGTTAGACATATCCGCGCTCAGGATTTGAAACCTTTCTTGGCTCTTGTGGGCGGCGACGTTGGTTCAGCTGTGGAAAATAATTATATATATTCTCTCACACTTTGTGAACATTCTGTTGATTACTCGTAAGGTTAGCTTGTTAGGGTGATATCGTTCTTTCGAGTATATAAAATTCCTACTCGTGAGACATCGGCTTGGGTTAAAGCTGGTTTGATACCTCGTCCCTTTTCGATATGAGGTAGGTTCTTTCCACTGTCGGATCTGTGCAGCGGGTTGCTTGATCTGTGTAAGTTAATAGACATTCTTGTGTGTGTGGCGTGTTTGCTCAGTTGGTAGTGTGCTTACCTAGCATGCAAGAGGTTCCGGTTTCAAATCCTGAGCACGGGTATGTCTAACTCATGAGAGCGAAACTCGAGTCTTGGATTTCTTGTTTGTTGGCTTTCTTGGCTCTTGTGAGCTGCGACGTTGGTTCCGCTGCGGCAAATAATTATATATATTCACTCACACTTTCTGAATATATATATATATATATATATATATATATATATATATATATATATATATATACAGAGAAAGAGAGGGAGAAATCTAAATAGTATTCTGCTGGTTCCTTCTTCTTAATTCATATGTTACGTTTTCAAAAAGACTAAATGCAACCTTTGGAGGACAAACTGCTAAAAAAGGGCCAAATTAGAAAAGTTGGCTTAAAAAAACAATCTGGAAATCCTGGACTAAAATATAAGAGTGAGCCCCCTTTGATGCATATAATTATAATAAAGCATGATCATTGTTGTGTGAGAAAGGAACTTGTTATTTCAGCATGCAGGTAAAAAGAAAACATTCACGGTAAAAAGAAAACATTCGAAAAAAACAGGGCAAAAATACATTGCCTTTCAATATACTGAACTGAAGAAGTAATTTTATTATTTTCATTTCTCGTTCTCTGGAAATTCCATGGGTCCTGCTAATAATAATAATAATAATAATAATAATAATAATAATTCTGATTTCGTTTATTAACGTCTCTCTGGAAAGGGATGGGATTCATTTTCAGAGGATTTCCCTCAATCCCAGCTCCAAACCAGGAGCTTCGAAGATCAAGGGTTTTTGTAAGGATGTTGGTTGTACCTACAATAGCAGAGGCCTGAAGGCCACCTAAAACATCAGGGGATAATAATAATAATAGTAATAATAGTAATAATAATAATAATAATAATAATAATAATAATAATAATAATAATAATAAAAATAATAATAATAATAACAATAATAATAATATCTGCTATATATAGACCAAAGGATCCTAAAAGAGGGTAAAAAGGAGGAAAAATCTCGCCATGGCGTGGATAGATTACAAAAAAAGCATACAACATGGATAATAGAATGCTTAAAAATGCATAAACTACCAAGCAGGATCGTCAACGTAATAGAAAATGCAATGAAAGCATGGACATTGGAATTGACAGCTGATGGACAACACATAAAATAAATTAATATACAAAGAGGCGTCTTCCAACGAGATTCATAATACTGTTCATAATAGTCATGATGCTCTTGAACAATATACTGACAAAATGCCAAGCCGGATACAAGTTCTCTAACACGGAGGAAAAAATGAACCACCTAATGTACATGGACGATCGGAAACTTTTCGCAAGGACCGAAAATGAACTAGAGACACTAATAAAAACACTACCAGGATCTTCAGCAAGGATATTCAAATGGAATTTGGCATGGAAAAATGTGCCCTACTAGTTATAAGAAAGGGAAAACTGGAGATAACAGAAGGCATGAAACTACCCAACCAAACGGGGATGGGGGCACTAGGGGAGCAAGACGCCTAAATATTACAATAAGATTCTTGTTTTATTTTAATTCTACTTAATATCCAGCTGACAATATCAAGGTTGTTGTAAAAGTAAATTCTCTTTAATATAATGCTGCATATATTGCTGTTCCATATTCTTACCCGGGCAACATCGGATAACCCTGCTATTACATATAGAGATTTGATATCTGTCTGTCTGAATATGAAAATATGTTACTACTGTCTTTTAACGCTTAATTAAGAGATATGGATATGTTCTGCTGTTATGATATTATCGTCCTCGGCATTATCTCCTCCTTTGAGAGCAGTGTTGTACATGGTCGTCTGCATGGGAACATGCTTGCAGGCATAATCTTATTATTATTATTTCGTAGTAAGGGGATTAATTTAGTATCTGTAATGTCATGATACACACCTTACATGTATTATCTCCTCTTTTGAGGATATTGTAGTATCTGTTCTGTTCTCAAGAGCCCATTCTCACAAATATTCAACCCCTCTTTGAGTCGTAGTGTAATATCTTTTATTTTGTCATGAGACTATCCACCCAAGCATTGTCTTTTCCTTTTAGGGGTATTGGATTATATGTTCTGTTTTCATGAGCTCAACCCCACAGCCACGGTCTATTTTTTTGGCCGAGGGAAGAGTAGTGTATCATTTTTTGTGTGCAATGATACTATCTTCCCAGGCATTCCCTCTTCCTTGGGATGCAGCCTAGTATGTGTTCATTTTGATCTTATGTTTCTGCTTTTCAGAGGTATTTCAGTATTTGTTCAACAGTTATAATGCTCTATAGGTGGAGTGTATATAAATATGTGTATTTTGGATAAGGGGTCCATATTAGAATATATGAGAGGAAAATTCATACCTTTTTTATTATAGACCGCGTCTTCTTCTCAGTGTCGATCACAGCTGTTGGGTATGAATATACACGTACGACAGTTTACAACATATGTTAATTTTTCAATAAATTGCGCTGGGCTCAAAATTTTACTTTGACAAGTCGACACATACACAAGAGTCTAATGAGATATATCAGTTTATCTTGGAGAGGTGGTAAATAGGCAGAATCAACTATTTGAATACAGACATCTAACTAGAGAAATTTCTTCTTATATATAAATAAAGCTTTATCTTTGTGTGTCTGTGTGTGTGCCTGTGAATTAGTTCCTTATGGACTTCAAAACAGTTGGGCCGATGTTTTTGAAATTTCACACAACTGTACTTTATGTGAGCGGGAGTATTCCTTAGGTTATGTGTCGGAATGCCTCCAATAAGCATCGAAAATCGATAATCGAAAAGATCTTCTTACCAAAAAAAAAAAAAAGTCCGAATTTGACCAAAGTTAACACCCGTATACAGCCCAACTTAACAAGTGCATTTTCATAAGTTTTATCATCGCACAAACAGAAGAGTTCGCCGTAAAATATCAACAGTATCCTTTATGACAGGGGCGCATTCGAAATGAACTAGGATACATAACTTTTGTATTTTAAACATTAATTCAAATTATCATATGGAAATTATTTCATCAAATCGATTGTGGAGTAAGTCACTGCGAAGAGGCATGTGAAGCTTTTTCTCGAAGCATCGTGGTGAGTATCCGACTAGTGTAGGCAATCAATCGAATTGATTGGAAAGTAAGCGATTTCATCGATTTCGATTACAGTAAAGGTACTGGAAACGCAGAACATTTGTTGATCTTCATTTAATCCCGGGTAAAGTCGGATCTTCATGCTAGTTTGAAATAAATAGGGACTTTTTTACACATATTACATTTACAAAAAATTTGCCTGTTCTTCTAGTGACAACTTTCTCCAAATTCTCTCTGACGTGCATCCATCGTTGTAATTTACGGACAAGGATAATAGTTTTATTATTCAAGGTCGGCTCAACGTTTGAGAGGTCTGTGTGTGTGTATACATATATATATATATATATATATATATATATATATATATATATATATATATATATATTCTAACATACCACCCGGTCATAAAATACGCTTAAATATGATATTCTGATTTATGTAGATTTCGCATTTATCATTATATTATATTGGACCCAATATATAGTACATATAGGTCGAAAGTGGTCCTCATACACACACAGATTCTCATAATTTTAGATATATAAATTGGGATATCCATCATCATTAAATTCAATACCGAATCTATTGTTTGAACAAATCATGGCAGAAAATAGGGAAAAGTACTGATAATGTTAATTTTCCTTGATTTTGGGGGATAAGAAAAGTAAATAATGTCCCGTGAAGGTTATTCCCTTATATCTATCTATCTTCTTCTATCTATCTATACTCCTATAAATTTGTTTTTATTTTGTCTGTTGATATTTATATTAAAAACCTTTTTTCTATTTACTTAAAAAGAAAATATAACTTTGTTATATATTGTTTGTGGAACTGCATTTATCTGCAAAAGATCTAATTGATTTGCATATTCTTTTAAACATTCATTTTAATTAATTCAGTATTTGTTTTTTTTTCGGCTTTCTTACGGGATGATCATCTTTAGTTAACTATTACGTGTAATTATATTCATGCAGATAATCTACATGATTTATACTTGTGTTAAATTTGCGTAAATGGTTTATAGTAAGCACAAACATTTTTCTATATATATTATGTATGCGTATATATACTTGGTTAAAAGATTTTGCCTACCAAACTCCTTTGTCAGTTTTATGTCTACTTAAGGGTATTTGAACTCATGCGAAAATTTATATTTGGGTTTTAGCCGAGGAAAATCGGTGCAAATGTGTGAAAATTTTTATAAATGGAATGTTCCAGGTGCAGGTCAAACGACGGCATTACGAATATGCATGCGTAACGTAATAGTTCATGCTTTAATTTTTAGCCTCAACTCAACCCTGGATCACTTTGAACTTGTGAGCCGGGACATGAGTAATGCAGCTACTGTCAATAGCAACCTGATTGCACCAGGGGATCACAACACTCCTCAGCAAAACAAGGTACATTTTGGTGTTGAATTTCAAGTTGACTTCGAAGATGTGAGGTGGCATGATGTGGCCCTCACTTGAAACCACATAACCGTGGGCCGTCTGATATTGAGCGTTAAACTCTCCGGGTTTGCATTTGTACGGTGCTGGCAATGGTCCTGTTGTCAGAACTTAGATCGGTAGAGAGCATGAGTTGTACAGCGACGCACCTCCAATCTGTCTCGTTGAAGATTGCGTCACTTTTGGACATGATAAAAAGCTCCGATCGCTCTGTAAATGTGTACAAAACTAGCCAACTAGTAGATGATCTGCAGCAACAAAGAAAATCCGTTTTCTTTAAATGGAAATGGAATCATGTCTTTTCTAGGGCGGCAATCTTATAGTCCCATCCTGTAGATGTACAATTTTACTACTTATGGAAAAGGACCTTCGTGCGTCTATAAAGACAATAAGTGCCCATTTGATGTCAGTGTGGGAACTGTAGACAATTATTTGCGAGGAACTGAAGATGCGGACGATTTGCGCGAAGTTTGTCCCCAGAGTACTTAGAGAAGATAAATATAAAGACATCGTCATGACCAAGATGGGCATTAAGACAATTTCTCACACTTCCTATAGTCCAGAACTTGCTCCCTGTGATTTTTGGTTATTCCCCAAGCTCCATGAAAACTTTAGATGCCGTCTTTATGAAACAGTTAAGGAGATGAAGTAGTCTGTGACGAGGGTTTTTGACACGCTCATACAAGAAATGTTCCATGGGTCTTTCCAGAAGTTGTTGGAACGGTACAACAAGAGTGCATTGCAGCCGAAGGTGATTACTTCGAAGGGGACTAGAGTTTCATGTGCGTACTATTAATAAAAGCGCCCATGCGGAAAAAAAAGTCACAGAAGCAGTTTATAGAGAAGAAATACGAGGTGCCTAAAATAAAGGAACCTCGTATTTCTTCTCTATTAACTGCTTCTATGACTGTACCAACATGCAGAAATTTAAATGTGACGTGAACAAACATCTTACTACTCACCTACCTACCTAAAAAGTGATGCTCATCTAGACATGGTGCTAAATAGCAGACCCAGTGCTAGTTTGGTTTGAACAAAGAATAAAAAAAAAGCATTATTAAGATTAAAAGTTCATCAATTGCATTATAACTATGTTAATTGTTAAATAGAACAAAAACGTGTGTGATAGATATGCTGTAGAAAAATCTAATTTATAAAACTCACTACGTCTGTCTGTCTGTCTTCATATTTTCAAACTCTATCTCTACCGAAACTAAAAGTCGTAGAGCGGCACTAGGGGCACCACGTGGTTGGACATTTAGCGGGTTGTTCTTTTATAGGTATTTAGCTGGTTAAAATATTTGTCAAGGCATACAAAATGGGGCACAAAATGAAAACCAAATCCTGATGCATTTTATACGTTTATCAAAGTTTATTTTTTAAATCAGTTCATATGCGTGTTACGTTGTTACAGTGGTAACGTCATCAGATTTGTATGTTACAGCTTTGCTTTTGGATTCGATGGCACCCGAATACTGTTTTTTTTTTTTTTTTTTTTTTTTTTTACTTTTGAAATCACGACTAATAATATCTACGAAATCTGGACAAAATATCGTATTTAAAAATATTTTACGACCTGCCCCCCCCACTCACCGCCAGTAGATTAATAAAATAAAATAATTAAACGAACGGGACAGAAAAATAGAATGATGGATAACGCGTCTGATATAGATCGATGGATCGATTGATTGGTAACAGCGTAGAGAAACAGATTACATGATTTAGAACTTTCCCCGATTAGAGACTTATCTAAAGCTATGACGAAAATCCTATTTCAAAATGGCGACCTCTATTCTCCTGTTCTACTTCATCCAACATTGGCATCCATCATCATCCCCGATCACACGCCCCTCCCCCCTTCTTGTAATTAGTCCGGTGGCGTTGAATATTGCAAATTGCCAGACGAGCCGTCAATAATGCCAAATGGTTCCGCATCTGATCCGACCGTGCTAGAAAAGAGAATGGTTCCATTTGTAAAAGCATTTTGAAACTTATCGAGTTGTCCACTTGTTCGGTTCACAAGAGGATGGAAAGTGGAGGGGGATAACGGGGTAAAAAGGAGGAAGGGTATATGTGCGCGTGCGTGTGCGCGTGCGCGCATGCGCCCGTCTTTCTAAATCTTTACGTATGAGTTGTGTTGGAAGCTCTTTCCTTTTCTTCTCTTCCTATTTCCTCCCCCACATTTTTATATCTCGCATTCAGTATCCAAGTGTCCGTTTGTTAAATACAGAAAGAAGAAATGAATAAAGGTGTAAGAAAACACAGATTGGCCACCTACAAATTTATGGCTACATATGTGCATACATGTTTCTATAATTTCCCTTTTCAGAGAAATCACGTCATCAGGCCAAGGATATCGCTTAAAGTGATATCCTTGGCCTGATGACGTGATTTCTCGGAAACAAGAAATTACAGAAACATGTATGCACATATGTAGCCGTTTATTTGTATAAATGAATTTAATATAATATGCTCTGTTAACTCATTGGGCACTTCTTTTTGTAGACACTATGTTGTTTAAGTGGATGTACTTTTAGGAAACGAAATCAAACTAGCACTACACACACACACACACACACACACACACACACACATATATATATATATATATATATATATATATATATATATATATATATATATGAATGTGTGTGTGTCTGGTCACAAATAGGCTCCTATATGGTTGACTATTTTTAAAAACTGATTACATATAATGATAGAAGATTATCGAGACACAGGAATGGGTATGTTTGATCTAGCAGAACAGTGGTTCATTAAAATTGGTCCACAAAGTATGGAAATAAAAACTTTAAAAACTTTAAAAATTTAAAAATCATTGATATAGATATACATAATAATACTTTGATAAGTATGTTTTAACTAAAATAGGGATGGTATAATAAAATTGTGTGGTCTGCGTTCGCGCCTGACATCTATAGAATGGAAATTGGCACAAACTTTAATAAAGACTTTTCATATCTATCTGCGTAAGTATACTTTGATAATTATGTTTCAGTTTGAAGAAATATGGCATAATAAAATTATGGGGTGTTCGTTCGCACCTGACCCCCATAGAATGGAAATATGTCATAAAGTTTTACAAGGTTTTTTAATATAGATGCACAGAATATTGTGATAAGTGTTTCAGTGTGAACAGGTATGGTATAATAAATTATGGGGTTTATCTATTTTATTTTTACTTTCATCATATTCTGCTTTGGTTTTGATACCCCCAAATTCAAAGTTATCTCTTTACAACCCTTCCTTTTCATAACCTATCATACTTTCATAAATCAGAGTCGATTTTCTGTAGGCTGTTTTTGAACCCAGTCAACGACGGGTATTTTTGCTAGTATATATATATATATATATATATATATATATATATATATATATATATATGCTTACTTAATATTAAATCACATAAATTCATATACGAAGATATAATTTATGCGTAAATTTTTCACTATTTACTTCAACAGTGCTCCATACATAGAGCTAGATAGTAAGTTATGAAAATATATATGGCAATTAAGCTACACAAAATATTCCGCGTTTCATTCTCGTGAGAATTCGTCAGGCTTAAACACTATATATATATGTACATATACATACAGACACACACACACATATATATGTAAATATACATACAGACACACACACACACACACACATACATATATATATATATATATATATATACCCTTTAATAATATAATGTATATACTTTTTATGTATATATATATACAATAAAGAAATATCTTACATAATGCATTTATTTTAATATTTATAGATAGTTAATATTTATTGTCTAAGATTATGTGAACAATGAAAAACGTATAACTGGATATTGTTTTCGACTAACAAAAGATGGGCCTATTATTTCATAGAACTATAAAAAGCAGCAGATTGTATCTCTTTACTTGTGAGGCAGAATTTATAGCGCTTTCACTTTCTGCACAGAAAGCGCCATATCTAAAGGTCATTCTACAGACTGTTTCAAAACCAGATTTAACTAACCCTCCTGTTGTAATAAATTGCATAGTCTTAGCGCAGATTACAGTAATTCACCAAAGATCTGAGCATATAAATATTAAATCTCATATTCTAAGAAACGACATAAAAAAGGAATCCATTATTGTAAATTTCCTAGCATCAGAACAAAATATAGCCGATACATTTACAAAACAGGCGACAAAAAAAAACATTAAGACGTTTTGCCTCTAAACTTGTCGGAATTTGACTTTAAATGACTTTTTCACACAGTTCAGATAAAAAAGTAAAATTGTCCTGAGCAAGACGAACAAGGCCGATAACCATTAGTCGCGTGCTCTCGTGTAGTGAATGAATGCGTGAATGTAGGATTGACACGAAATTCTTAAAGATAAACTAAAATGATCGAAAAATGGGCTGAAATGACTTAAATAAATAAAAAGTAAATGACTTAAAATGACTTTAATGAACTTAAGGATGAATTGAATAACCTTAAGAATGATTTAAATGCTTAAAAATAACTGGAATCCTTCAAAAACAACTTGAACGAATGATATGGAGAATGACTTGAATGGCTGTGAGACTGACTGGGTGTGAAGTGGGTGATCGCTTTAGATTAAATTAATATAGGAAAGTGATCCTCAACTTTATATCACAATAAGTACAGCATGTAGTAAGAACAGATACTACACTTTGATCTTGGCCAAAAGGCCAAGAAAAGGGTATTTATTTGCTCCACACCCGAGCAAATTAGGCACAAGGCCGATTTTTAATGTGAGGAATGAAGGGGAATTGGGGACAAACTCCCCGGCGAGTAAGGGAGCTGGATAGTGACAATTGGCATGAAGGGTTGCCCCTACATTGACCAAGGTCTTATATATGGGGTCCGCCCACATATGGTCTTTGCTTGCAGTATCTGCTGGAACAGATACTACACCTTGATCTTGGTCCAAATGACAAGAAAAAAGGGTATTCATTTGCTCCCCCATCGAGCAAATTGGGCACAAGGCCGATTTTTAATGTGAGGAGTGAAGGCGAAATGGGGACTAGCTCCCTGCGGAGTAGGAGTGCTGGATAATGACAATTGGTATGAAGGGTTTCCCCTACATTGACCAAAGTCTTATATGTAGGGGTTCCCCCACATATGGTCTTTTCTTGCAGTATCTGCGGGAATAGATACTACACTTTGATCTTAGCCAAAGGGCCAAGAAAAACTTAAAAAGCTAAGAACAGCATCTATTAGCAACAGAACTTTGATCTTAACAAAAAAGGCCAAGCACAAAAATTTTACGGACAGACCGACCGACCGACCGACCGACGGAGTTACTTATAGAGTCGCTTACACGCGACTAAAAACTGCATTTTGCTTGTATTAACACTTCTAACATACTAAATGCGTAACAAATGTTCAAACAAAATAAAAACAATAAGAATAAATAAATACATAAATGTTCACATGCTCACTTTTTCAATAGAAAAAATATAAATCTATTCCTCTTTTTACACACATATTTTTCTCTGACATTACGCAAATTTTAAGCTCTAAATGAACTAAATGACTTTTATCTTTTATTTTAAATGTTGCAATTTATTATATTTTACACACACACACACACACACACACACACACACACACACACACACACACACACATATATATATATATATATAATAAAAACATACTTATATACTTACTTGCTTTATCCGGAACTTGCAGATACCGGCCACCCTCTCCCCTTAAATTAAAAAAAAATATTATTTCATATTTTATTTTTTATT
>NC_136517.1:19880862-19925862 GCF_053919585.1 Euprymna scolopes
TTATATTTTTTGTACAGAAAGTTGTTAGATGAGAAAAGTCACTGGTACCGTCGGTTTTAAGCCCGGTAATTAGGACTGTTTAAGATATCCTTATCAAGCTCTGTTCAGCCAATATTTGTCTCGTATGCTCTTATATTTCGGATTTCCCTTTTAATTGAGCACTCTGCTGAATTTCTTGTTTAAAAAAACTAATGATGTATATATATATATATATATATATATATATATATATACACTGACGTAAAATCAGTTCAAAATAAGATGTTTAAATTTCAACGTTATTTCACGTGGTTAACGGTAGCTGATCAAGTCAGAATTCGAATCTATCGACGTGATACCCTGCATGAAGATTCCCGAAAGGATGAAACACTAGTGTCTTTAGGTATTTAATTATTATAGTAAATAACGATATATATATATATATATATATATATATATATATATATATATATATATATATATATATATATATATATATATATATATATATATATATATATATGATGGAAATATGACATGACGAACGGTCCCCAGTAATATACGGCATAATCGCGTTGACCCACCGGTTCTCGCCAGATCACCGAAGTTAAGCAATGTTGACCCTGGCTAGTACCAGGTGGGTGACCATTTGGGAAGTCTCGGTGCTGTGTGTGCCCTCCGCTCATCTCGGCATTGTTTCCAGTCGTCCTGTACCTCAACTTGCCACTGCCATGCAACAATGTTGTCTCAGGCACCCTTACATTGGGTATCCATAGTCTGTCAAGACCGAAGGAAGCCACGCCACGCCATTTGTAGTAGTGCATATTTTCCTCCTTCTGTGGAATTTCCACGGGTCTTGCTAGCATTTAATGTTTTTGCATATTCCTTGTACATTGAATATTCATCCGTATTCCTTGTATATTCAATATTCTTGCATAGATTTCAAATATCAATGAAGGATATCGATCGTTACATTATTAACGATTAATTATAGTAGCATAATGTTAAAAGATCGATTATTTTCATTAAATAGATTAATTAAATAATTAATAAGCGTAAGTTTTGTCTCATTACTGCAGCGTAATTGGCAAACATCGCTACAAACGGTACAAATATATCTTTATGTGAAAATGTGTCAAACAGGGAGAAGCAGAGGAAGAGAAATCCATTGCTTGCTTTTGCACTCAGCATTTGAACACGATCAAATAAATTGCTAGTAATAACAAATATATAACGAAATCTGGAAGAGCACTCACCCGAGCGCATACCTCCGCTAACGCCCAACATTTTGCTTTAATTTAGTAAAATATTTTATACTAGCTCATTTTGCCGTGATGGCACAGAGAGAGAGAGAGAGAGAGAGAGAGAGAGAGAGAGAGAGAGAGAGAGAGAGAGAGAGAGAGAGAGTCGAACTATGAAATTGTCACATTAGTAAAGACGACATGATTCCATTTCCGTTTGATGAAAACCTTTTTTTCTTTTTGTTTTTGCAGACGATCTACTAGTTGTCTATTTGTGTACAAATCCCAAGAGCGATAGGAGCCTTCTATCATGTCTGAAAGTAACACAATGTTCAACGACCGAGATCGGAGATGCGGTGCTGTACAACTCATACTCTCTACCGATACAAATTATGACAACAAGATCATTGCCAACACCGTCAAAATGAAAATCCAAACGTTTACACGCTTGAAAGCTTGCCCAGGATTCTGAAAACAAAGTTTCCAGCCACATCATGCCACCTCACATCTTTGAAGTCGGCTTGAAAGTCAACACTAAAATGTACCTAGATATACTGAAGAGTGTCGTGATGTCCTGGTGACATCAGGTGGACGCTGGCAGACTCGGCAACAACCTACAAGTGTAAAGAGACCCAGGCTTCCCTTCAGAAGGAGTGCTACGACTTTGTACCCTTCTCTCACTGCTCCCCTCCTGCCCCGACCTGAACCCACTGGACTACTTCGTTTGATCATACGTGGAGAACATCATGAACACGACCTCCCACAATTCCAAAACCAACCTGATCGCCGCCATCCGCCGAGTATTCGTCGAACCCCCGCCGGCGCTTCTGGAAAAGGCATGCCCCAGTTCCAGACTTGTATTGATGCGGTGATTGAGGCTGAAGGCGGCTACATTGAATAGATGTCAGCTCTGCTACATAATCAAGTTACATGAATTGATTTAAAAAAAATGTTTTAAAATAAAACTGTAGTGTCGTTTTCTTTAGGGCAGCATTTTTATCGTTCTACCCTGTAGAATCGCTGGACATTCCGATTGCCATCATTAGCTGACTCCTACCGCTTTATAGCTAATACAAAGAAAGTTATTTGCAAAATAACGTGGCGGGAACACCGTACTTAGTATCTGTAAAAGAGTGTAAGAAACTGCTAGAAATGTATTTGCGTATTGTTTTTAGTGGCAAAAATATTAGAAATTCTGTTTTGAAGCAGAGATAAGTCGCTTCCTATTAATACCAACTATACCTTATATATTTACATTTTTTTCTAGATTTAAAAGAAAAGGTCACTTAGTCCAAAAGAAAATACTTATGTAACGTGTTTTAAATTATCATGTTATTAAATACACCCAGATCTAAATATCTCGAACCCATATATATATATATATATATATATATATATATATATATATATATATATATATATATATAGAAACCGCTATATGTCTGTCTGCTTTTCGCTCTGTCTCCATATTTTCAAACTCTATCTCCTCCGAAAATAAAACATATTGAGGCCACCGTTCAGCTCAGAAAGACAAAGGATACCCCCTGTAGGGGCAGTTACGCATCTAGTTGTGAGGCAAAGGTTGCGCAATCACCAACCACATCTCTCCTGAATCGGCACTGTTTGAGTCCAGTGGCAAGGAGAAGTCCAAGGCGACTTGAAACAATGACGAGATAAGCAGAGAGCGCATACAGCAGTTGAAATCCCAAATACCCACCCATCTAGGACTGACTAGGTTCAACGTTGCTTAACTTGGTTGATCCAGCGAGAACCGGTGTGTCAATGTGCTTATGCTGTATATATATATATATATATATATATATATATATATATATATATATATATATATATATATATACCCCGTGCCAGAATTATATGCAAATCGATATTTTTGTTCTAAATTCAATAGTTTTCAATGAAAATTTGTGAAATTAGGCACGTTATATGGCAACACTAACACAAGCGCAGATCTAAAATTTTAAGCTAATTTGCACAGTAATAAACAATTGGCAGCCATGTTGGTGATTGGCATTTTTTTTTCGGCGTGCCAAATTTATATGCAAACCAATGCTAAAATATGGTAAAGTGCTAAAAGATCATTGAAACATTGATTATTCTAGGAATTTGTAAATTGAGAACAACAATAATAAAGAACAAACAACTGCAATACGGTTTCATAGTACAACCAATATCTTATATAATTGTCATTTTTATTGACAAGAGTAAAAAGCCTCTGGTCCATTGAAGAATTAGACACATGAATACCATCTTTTTTCGGAATGCCAAATTCTTCTTCTTGTGCCAGGGTTCCAAGTGTTCATTAATGAAGTCAAGTAGAGTTTGACGGTTGGCGGTAATTTTCACTCCATCTGCAAATCTTAATGGTCCTACTAACTCATTGCTAATGATTACAGCCTAGAACATCACACCGCCACCTCCTTGTTCACGCCTGATCTTTTGGGGACGTAGACCCTCATTAAGGTACCATCCTCCCCTCCACCCATTGGATTCATCAAGGGTCGCTCGACACTCATCGGTGAACAAAACAGTTTGAAAATTCATCTTCATGTGATCTCTTGCCCACTCCATCCTATTTTTCTTGTGGATATCCTTCAATTGAGGGCGGACCTCTGACTTTCCAAATTTTGCAATCGTCCTCAGGATACGACAACGAATTGATTTGGGCACATCAGGAACGCCAGCTTTTTTAAAAACTTGTTTGCTAGTTTCAAGAGGATTACGACGAACTTCTCTCTTGATCTTGCGTATTGTTCTACGCGACAGATATGATTTCTTACGAATTTTCCCTATGTCAGAACGTCCGTTGCAAAGTTGAGGGTTAGTACAATATTTTTTGATTGTACGATGGTCATGGCGTAATTCTTTCGCAACTTCTAATGTGGAAATCTTATTATGGAGCCTTTGAATAATTTTAGACTTCTCAGCTTGACATAAAGCACCTTTACGTCCTATCTTACATATAAAGTTGGCACGCTGAAAAAAATCTGCAAGTCACCAAAATGGCTGTCGTTTCCTCGCTATTGCGCAGATCAGCTTAAAAGTTTATATCTGCGTATGCGTTAGTGTTGCCGTATAACGTGCGAAGTTTCACGAATTTTCATTGAAAACTATCGGAGTTAGAACAAAAGTATCGATTTGATTTGCATATAATACTGGCATGGGATATATATATATATATATATATATATATATATATATATATATATATATATATATATATAGATAGATAGATAGATATAGATATAACCTTTTCCAAACTTAATACAGTGGCGCGAAACGATTTCCTAACATGTGCTTTGAATTCAGTTATCTGAGGGGGCGCCAATAAACATTGCAGTAAGTGTTTTTATATTTTATTTAATTTTGCAGAATTTAAACATTTCTATTTGCTTTTATCTACATTTACCTTTCAACAAATTCAGTTTAATTTCAAATAAAAAAATCTGTTTCTTAAGAAACATGCATTAGTCTCTGATGTATTGTTTAGTGGGCTTCTGCTATTAAACGAAACACGTATAAGACGTATTTTATAAAAAAATTAATAAAAAAATATGAGTATGAATGTAATGGTTTGGTTTTGGAATGATAAATAATGATATATAATAATTATTATAGTATATATATACTATAATAATTATTAAATACCTATAGACACTTTCGGGACTCATCAATGCAGGGTGTCACGATTAACACCAGTCGAGAGATTCGAACCCTGGCAACAAAAATCATGTTTGACTTCATTAGCAAATACCCGAACCATTCGGCTACCGTCAACCGCGAGAGATACACTTGAATTTTAACATTTATTCTTATTAAATGCTTTTAATGTCAGCCAGAGTGATCTAATCATTATATGACGATCTACACATATAAGCTAAGTTGACCGACTTTATTTCAACTGAAAGTGCTCAAAGATAAGAAACAATTTCTTAAAAGAGCTGACATTATTATTTCCTATAATAATTATTAAATACCTACAGACACAAGTGTTTCATAATTTCGGAAATCATCAGTGCAGGGTGTCACGATAAACGCCAGTCAGGAGATTCGAACCCCGGCAACAGAAATCATGTCTGGCTTCATTAGCAAGGACCAGAACCATTCGGCTACCGTCAAGCGCTATTATATAAAAGTCACTTTGTGCGGGTGTTTTAAATTTAAATGAATTAAATAAACACTTTTATATGAAATTCCGTGCAGATTCTCGAGTTTGACAGAAAGATTCCCGAGTTCGACATGATAGAGCCAGAGAAGTTCGAGGGTTACATCGGTCGAAATGTTATAAAAATAACACTCAAGCTGAGAACAATAGTTCGAAGAAGCCAAATATAACGGATATTACTAGAACTTTTTTAGGATTTGTTAATAAATGACACGAAAATGAGTCAGTGTGGCGTAAAAACGAAAACATGCTGAGACACATTTACGCATCTGCAACCGACTTTTTCCATTTGAAAAACTAATCTTATTGGCTGGATACGTGTCACGTGATCACAGGAGACGACATATTGTCTGGTCATAACGTTTTAATTAAATGAACACTGCTAAGCATTAAATTACGTTTAGGATAATAAACAAATAAAACAAATAAGTAATATCGATGCTCGTGTGATTGATTAACTGTCCACGACCGGCAGAGATTTCCAGATCAAAGCACAAGAATCGATATTTGTAATTAATATTGATCCTCAACTGTCGAGCTGGAGCGCGATTTCTTTTCTTCTTTTCACTGGTGCACATAACGATCATATCGAATCTTTACAAGCGAACGCAGTTTTGCTTAGTTTAATGTTGTTCGCTTTTTTTTTGTACGAGAAATATTTTTGTTGAGTAAAATGAAAAGATTATATCAGAAACTGATATGGAACTATTTGGAACGACAGAGAAAACAATGACAGATATTTGTGCCCCCCCTCCTTTAAAATGAATAATAAAAAAAAAACAACAACACCAATTTAAGTAATACAAAACGTTGATATATGTAATAGAAATGTCCATTGATTTATGCAGTACATAAAATAATATTTTTTTACAAGAAAGTCATCACACCAAGGCCCGAAAGCCACTCGAGTATAAGGGCTAATAAATGTTAGGTTGCTGTGTAGTAATCGTTAATGGTGTAAGTTGGGTAGAATTTGATTATTTAAGAAACCGTTCAACAAGAACTTGTTTACATTGGACTTGAAGGCTACGATATTGTAGTTTGCCGGGAAGCAGGCCAGCGGAACAGTGTTCCACAAGAAGTCAGTTCTAGGAAAGAAGCTTTGTTTGTGAAATCTGCATTTAGAGTTAAAATCAGATAAAGCGTGGAGGAAAGTGTTGCAAGTGATTGTAACCAGTCGACTGTGTTTTGTGAAAGTTTGACAAGGATGTACTAGAGATTGGAGCTCAAACGAGCACATGCCAGGGAAATAATGATAAAGCAGAGATAGGCGCGTAACGTCATTTCGGTAGGAAAGAGGTTGCAGAGAAAAGAAAACGACATCACCTACTAGGCTTAGAGGCCGATTTTTAACTCTATCAAGGCAGGATAGGCGCGCCGAGCAGTTCCTGTCCACATTAATTATAATACTCCGACTCTTTCTCTGGTTCTTCTTACAATTACACTAATCTCACTTTCTACATTATATATATATATATATATATATATATATATATATATATATATATATATATATATATATAGTCATCCACATACACTACTGTTTCGCTGTATCACAGCTCATCAGTGCGGCTAGACAGGTAACTACCTCAAGCTAGGATCGAAACCCGACCGCCCGTACGACAGTCAAAACTTTGAACTATTACGGTAATCGGCAGCTACTGTTCGGGTAGTAAATTAACGATGTTTTGACATCGTCCAAATACCTAAGCCCGATTTGTTTACACAAAGAGCATCGCTTAATACGCTAATGTTATATCGTGTATCACTTCCCAATATGCTCAACTCAAGATAAGGAGCATTATAGTCATTCCCATACAGTAGGGTTTCGCTGTATCACAATTCATCAGTGCGGCTAAACATATATATATATATATATATATGTATATATATATATATATATATATATATATATATATCTTGAGGCAGATAATTATCTTTCTATCTGCTCATCTAGGATTTCGTTTGATGTCTGGTTCCATTTTTTAAAATTGGAGACATTTTACGGCTTGTCTTTTTCTATTTTTGAAAGAATTCGTTTTCTTGTATCATTTAATTGTTGTTTCAACTCTCTGCCTTGTAAAATTTCATCTTCTTTGTAATTTCTTTCTCTCTCTCTTTCTCTCTCTCTCTCTCTCTTTCTTTATATATATATATATATATATATATATATATATATATATATATATATATATATATATCGTGAGGGAGATCATTTTTTTCTGCTCGTCTAGTATTTGTAAAGTTTGAACAGTGATACCAAAACAGTAGTAACTTCTTTTGTGCTACAGACCTAAGTCGGGATGTTAAGCTTCTTATTTTTCTGTTTTCTATTGCTACAAATGATGGAGAAAAGGGACCAGGACATTTACAATGAAGTCTGGTGGCTAACCCTGATTATTCTCTCATATAGCTGAGGTATCACTTTTAGATAAGCACCATTGTTTATCTTTTCCCTAGCTGGGTGTATAAACAGGTTAGAGAGCCGTTTTTATCCTAGGTGCTGGCATGTTTTATTTCTTCACATGTTTATATGAGTTTCTCATCACCTACAATTTTGGCATTTTTTAAATTTAAACAAACAGAAGGACGTGCTCGATAGTTTTAGAATACATCATACTATTTCATTAAATGTTTGATTAGGATTTAATTCAAATGGAATGTATCCTCATCTCAGGGTTAATAAGAGTGAAAACACATGAGTATGGTGCCTTGCAAGCATTCAAATCTTCCTCTCTATCTCTTTATCTAATCATGAAATCACTCTTCGCTGTTTTGATATTTAAGCTTTAGTGTTTTTTATAGTTAACGTTGACCGTGTGGGTTGTTCCTTGCTAATGGAATCAGAGATGGTTTCGTAGCCGGGTTCGAATCTCCCGATCGGCTGTAATCGTAACCCTCTGCACTGATGATTCACAAAAGGATGAAACACTAGAGTTTTTAAGTATTAATATATATATATATATATATATATATATATATATATATATATATATATATATATATATATTTAAATAAACATTCCGAGGAGTTATTTTCGAACGTCGATTCCATGGTCGAGTTGAAGAACTGCCGATTGTCAACACTACGGTTCTAGGTTCAATCCTTGGCTTGGGAGAGATGCTAGTCTAGCGGCACTGATGAGTTGTGATACAACGAAACAGAACTGTATGTCGATGACTACAAAAATATATAATGTGTGTGTATATTTTGGCAGCAAGTCGTTACTAAGGAAAATCTTGTTAAATACGACAGAGTGTTTATTTTTCTGTTGATTCTCTCGATCTGACAAGCATTTCTTTTAGTTTCAGTTGAAAAATGTATTATGTAGCCGAGTAAGTTTTTCGACTACAATCAGTACTCACTGATGATTCCCTAAAAAATGAGACACTTGTTTTAATTGTTCGCCTTTTGAAAACCATACTTATCGTCAAAGCACTCATTTGGATGTTGAATGTAGCTTATAAAAATATTTTTGTAAGCTACATTTAACATCCAAATGAATGCTTTGACGATAATTACGGTTTTCAAAAGGCGAACAATTAAAAGATACATCTGTCTTACTTAAAAAATGCTAGATTTATTCAGGGTGTCTTTTTTTTATAAATAAAAACACCCAATATTTTTGCTGATGAGGAGACTTTGTTTAAAACAAAACTATATGTCAAAATTATTGTCCATGAATTAATGTTTACCGCAATAAAAACATTGTTTCCGAAAGGATCGTACAAATTATTGGCTTTGTTGTGTTCCTTCTTATGAAACAGATTTTTAATTCTAATTTGTATTTTAAATTATCAATCACCTTACTAAATATTAAAGTAGCTCTAGGATATTTGCCTATCGAGCTTATTATATATCTGCATTACAGCGAACACTGTTCTTTTCATGTATTTTAATCAAATTAGTAATTTTACTATCACATTAAAATACACTCTGCTTCTTAGACCACTGTTCTAAACCCCTTTAAATATATATATATATATATATATATATATATATATATATATATATATATATATATATATAATATAAAGCTGAATGTCTGTGTGTGTGTCTGGTCACGAATAGGCTCCTATATGGTTGACTATTTTAAAAAACTGATTACATATAATGATAGAAGATGTATCGCGACACATGAATGATTATGTTTGATCTGGCAGAAAGGTGGTTGATTAAAATTGTGGGGTCTGCGTTCGCGCCTGGTCCACAAAGTATGGAAATAAGAAATTAAAAAAAAAAAGGTTTTACAAGTTTTTTTTTATATAGATGTACATTAGAATACTTTGATAAGTATGTTTTAACTTAAATAGGGATGGTATAATAAAAGTGTGTGGTCTGCGTTCGCACCTGGCCTCCATGGAATGGAAATAGGGACAAACTTTTATAAAGACTTTTCATATCTATCTGCGTAAGTATACTTTGATAATTATGTTTCAGTTTGAAGAAATATGGTGTAATAAAATTATGGGGTGTTCGTTCGAACCTGACCTCCATAGAATGGAAATATGTCACAAATTTTAACAAGTTTTTTTAATATAGATCCACAGAATATTGCAATAAGTGTTTCAGTGTGAACAGGTATGGTATAATAAATTATGAGGTTTTTCTATTTTATTTTTACTTTCATCATATTTTGCTTTTGTTTTGATACCCGCAAATTCGAAGCTATCTCTTTACACCCCTTCCTTTTCATAACCTATCATACTTTCATAATTCAGAGTCCATTTTCTGTAGGCTGTTTTTGAACCCAGTCAACGATGGGTACTTTTGCTAGTGTATATATATATATATATATATATATATATATATATATATATATATATATAAATGAATAAGTTATAATCTGTTGTGATATGTAGTAAAGTCACACATTTAAGACGCAGGAAGAAGTTTAAGGTTCCTTGACTTCATTATAAATTGCCCTGGCGTAATGGCTAAAGTGCTAAGTCAATCAGTTCTAAACGACAGTCTTCTGAAGATTAATGGTCCATTCCTATTGCAGTCGATACTAAGATTAAAATTACAATTTGCTTAGGATTTCATACCTGGCATAATTAAAAGGACAACAACGAAGCTATCCCCGTATGAAAATAAGAGCTCTCTTTGAAATTCCGTACAGACTTCCGAGTTCGGCAGAAGGATTCTCGAATGGATAAAACACACTTAAATATTGCGAGAATAGAGTAGTAGTTCGAATCATTTTAATGATTCATACATAAAGTCTGTTGTGATTCTCTAGAATTTTACTGCTTAAACGTTGGACGATATCTAACTATATATTTTCCCCTAAAGAGTGCCCG
Source organism: Euprymna scolopes (assembly GCF_053919585.1). Lineage (NCBI taxonomy): Eukaryota > Metazoa > Mollusca > Cephalopoda > Sepiida > Sepiolidae > Euprymna > Euprymna scolopes. Next base: position 19,891,569 of record NC_136517.1, read on the forward strand.
TTTGACACCACGTAATCCCGTTGACACATCGGTATCCGTTAGACAACCAAAGTTATGTTGAGCTTGGTAACCGGTAAATGGGTGACCATTTAGCATTACTAGGTGTTGTGTGTGAGCCTACTTATTCCAGCATTGTTTCTCGTCGTTCTGGACTTCTTCCTTCAAGTTGACTCAATCAGTGCCGGTCTAGGAGATATGTAGTTGGGAATTATACAACTGTTTATTCACAATTAACTTTACTAGCATACACTTCTACATTTTGTACTGAGACTGAGCGGAGTCTTTCAAAGTTTCTTGGACAACCAGTCCCGCGTCCTTCAGCCAGAAACATCAGACAGTTCTCAACCAGACTCATTAAGAGGCCTTCAACGAAACTCGTCAAGCATGTACACGCATTATTGGTCGATAATTAAAGAATAAATAAGGGACCCGTCGAAGAGTACAAATTAGGGGACAACTGGAGTCAATAAACAGTTTTTTTTTATTACTTTCATAATCTAAACTTATTAAAAAAAAATGATTAATTTATTTTATTGCGGACTATTATTCTCATCTTTATTGGTTGTTGCTTCACGACGTTTCGGTCAACTATTCCTCTGGCCTTCGTCAGGTGGTAACCGCAACGGGATATTAACTTCGAATCTCCTAACTGTATTCTCAGCAATCACTGCCATCCGTATTTGTTGTCGTCTCACCACGTTTTGGCCAAGTAAGCCTCTGGATTGGATTTTTTGATCTTATAAATCCACGTTTATTTATTATATGATCTTCCAACCTTGATCGCCCTTTGGGGCTCGTGGCGCAGTTGATAGAGACGTTGAATCTCTACGGTTTCAGATGAGCATTGTCTGAAGATAGCGGTTTCAATCCTACCCAAAGCCGGCCAGAGGCTTACTTGGCCAAAACGTGGTGAGACGACAACAACTACGGATGGCAGTGATTGCTGAGAACGCAGTCAGGAGATTCGAAGTTCCTATCCCGTTGCGGTTACCACCTGACGAAGGCCAGAGGAATAGTTGGCCGAAACGCCATGCAACAACAATCAATAAAGATGAGAATAATAGTCCGCAATAAAATGAATTAATATAAATAATACTCATCTCAATAATGAATTCCTATTAAAATAATATATAAAAAAATTAAATTTGTGAATTTTTAATAATTTTGTTTATTTGAATTAATCGGACTACTGTTCTCTGAAATGCTATTTTCAACGTTTCAACCGAAGTAACTTCCGATTTTCTTCAGGATTATCTTGTATAATACAGGAAAACTCTGTCGCACACGAGAATCGGCACTGAATTTCGAACGGAACACTTTATTTAATCCATAGGGGTAGCATGTCCTCATTCCGTCTGCCAGGTAGAAGTTTTAAGTAATTCGCAATTGTATTCTTGTCCGTACCGAGAATTGAACCTTCATCCCCTTGAAGAGTGTTACTTATCAACTGTAGTTTACTTAATGCTTTATCCATTACAACACGGATCCTAGCAGAGTCTCGAGTTCGACTGAAAAAAATCCCGAGTTCGAAACGGTAGATCCAAGAAAGTTTCAGGTTACGTCGGCCGAAATGTGCCAATAACACTCAAGATGAGAACAGTCGTCCGAATAATCGAAGCATATATATCTATAAAGTGAGACTGCGTGTGAGGACGATTCTAAACCTATATACTCAACAATTTTTTTATCTAGAAACTTGAAATTTTGTATATAATGTAATTTGACATGTGGAAAGCTTTTTAATCAGTTTTCATTTGAAAAAGAAAAAAAGGATGCTAAGGGGTCAACATAAAAAATTTATATATATATATATATATATATATATATATATATATATATATATATATATATATATATATATATATATATATATATACACAATTGGTTTGGCAGAAATCAGGTTCAGCACATTCTACGCCAACAAGATTTTAGGTCAGAGTCACCCAAGATTTAGATTGCTTATAAGCGCTTAGAAACCTTGTGTGATACAATCGCAGGAAACAATGTACCTAGGATCTTTCTTCAATTTAGAAAAGGGAATAATTTATCCACGAAAGGAAAGATAAAAATAAAACATGTTCATCAGATAAGTCACGTTTTGGAGACAAATTTCTGCAGAGCTCACATGTTTATCGCGCTTCTCGGTTTAATGGCTGCACGAATGCATTTCATTCCCTAGGCTCGTTAGCATAGGAGACCAATCCAATGTTATCTTCGGTGGATCCCTCGAATGTAGCAATGCGAAAATGACTCATATTTTATATGAATGCATTTTTAACATTGCATAAGTTCGCATTAAATTAAATATATGCCGATTGTGTAATTTTAGCATTGCGATGAAATATGATAGGTTAAGAACTGTTCAGTAGCGATCTTTAACATTAAACATTCTAGAAATGCAGAGAGGGATATTCTTTTAACAGACGAAGACACAACAAAATGAGGTATGTCCCTTGCTTGTGCGTTAAAAAGACTGAATGCTAATGAACTGTTTTATTATATGTGAAACACTCTTACATACATCTATAATATAAATCTCACCTGTCTGTTAAAATGTATGTATGTATGTATGCATGTATGCATGTATGTATGTATGTTTGCATGTCTCGCAAAAACTTTCGACAGAGTCGACGGATTTTCACGATTTTGGAGCTCGATCCTTCAGACGACAAATATAAAATAATTGGCTAAAAATATTAATTCCTTCCTCCTCAACTAGGCACTTTTCTACAGGAAGGGGTCGCATTTTTCACCGATATTTTCGATTGTCTAGCATTAGTTTAAACCTAGGTCATTTACGGTTTGGCGATGGGCGCAACCGCTAACGCGTCACGTTTTTTTTTTTTTCACTTTCTTTTCCGCCTTCGCGTCACGGGTTCGAGCCCGCCTGCCTACTCCTACTACCACTTTTTTTTTCTCAACACACACACATCCAAACACCCGGGCAATGCCGGGTACCCAGGCTAGTGCAATAATAAAAGAACATTTTAACCACTAGACGTCACACTATATATCGCAACTTTAAAGAGACGTCTGCTAAATAGACTCTGTTTATACACCGGCCGACTCTAAAACATTAGGTACAATAAAATATCCAATAGAGAATTCGCTCTGTAATAAAAAAAAAAAATACCACATTAGCATGCATTAGAATATAATTAAGCGTGTTTTACGATCGGCAAGATCGGGCGTCTCCCATTAGTATACTATATATATGTATATAAGTATATTTTGATAAAAAATAAATACGAAAAATATATAATGTTTATATCTTTTCTGTATTTATTTCCTTTAAAACACACACACACACACACACACACACACACACACACACACACACACACACACACACATATATATATATATATACATATATATATATATACTGGCTTACTCAAAATAGAGCCCAATAATGCAGTAGAAAGGAGGAACATGCTTTTATTGTTTAAATTACTTGTAGTGTTATAAAAGATGCTGGAAGTTCTCCACGTTGACATCTATGCATTTCTGGACACGTTTAACAACGTTTGTAGATATTGCCTGTAGATCTTCTCTGGCGATTCTCTTGATACCGTTGGCAATGTTCCCCCTTAGTTGGTCTAAATCGTGGCGATTATTTGCATAAACTTTTTTGTTTGAAAGTGCCCCTAAGATAAAACTCAAATGATAACAAGTCCGGGGAACGTGGCGGCCATAACCATTTGCTTATTGTTCTCTCTTCCGTAAACATGTCATGAACTCATGTCAGTGATATGTGAGACGTGTGGCATGTAGCGCCATCTTGTTGCAAAAAGAATTGCATTTTGTCTGGTGGTGTCAGTTGGTCATTAAGAGAAATATTAGAGAGATTGAACTATTTTTAAGTGGCACGCTTAATCTATAAAGAAAATGATTAGAGAAGTAATAGAGAGATTGGACTACTTTTAAGTGGAGCATATATATATATGTATATATATATATATATACATATATATATATATATATTATACTCCGTTCAATATACAAGTATTATTGATTACATATATGCATACATGTTTCGATGGGAGCCCTTATTTAAAGAGACCCACCGCATAAGACTAAAGAAGGCAGTTTATTGAAACAAGAATCACAGTTTAATTCGATTTGCATATAAAGAAATAGCCGGGTGGAGATAATACTTTGAAAAAAAAAAAAAGGAGGGTGTATAGTTTGTGAATGCGTGCAGTATATATATATATATATATATATATATATATATATATATATTTATATATATATATATGACTACTTCATTTTAACACATAAATTAATATACGAAAATATAATTTTATGCGTAGATTTTCAGTATTTACTTCAACAGTTCTCAATACATAGGTAGAGCGAGGTAGTTAGTTATGAAAATATATATGGCAATTAAGCTACACAGAATATTCTGCGTTTCATAAGCCTGACGAATTCTCACGAGAATGAGAATATTCTGTGTAGCTTAATTGCGGCATATATTTTTATAACTTACGATATATATATATATATATATATATATATATATATATATATATATATATATATAATAAAAATTGTTATACCGTCATTGGATTATTTACCTTTCACCAGACTATCCATTCACGTGTAATCACCTTTTTCTTCACCATGTACCCTCTGCTCCACTTTTTGTTATCAAGTAAGATCTTTGACTTACTTGTTGTTTCATCAAATACTTTTATATGCAAAATCCAATCCCGCATTTTGCTAATTCCTACCCTCTGATGAGAAGGAAAGTATTTCTTCGAAACTCCGCAGATTACGGACTATCCACTTATTAAGTGTTTCCTTTTCAGATTAAATATGTTTTTTACTCTTTTTCAAAGTGTTTTTTAACATGTTTTATTAACTGTTTGCTCCTATATATATATATATTTGAAATACCAGTCGATGTCATCGATTACTTGATATCTCTAATATTCGTTAACAGAATTTTCTGAATATTACCCATTTATTTTCATTGGATAATTAATAGAAATAATTACCAAATACGAAGCGCAGTTTTTTGTATGAATGGATGTATCTAATGTAATCAGGACCCGTAGCTATTTTTTTTTACACGGTGGTCACCACTTATCAAGGCTCGGAAAGCACTCAAGGATAAGGGTTATTGCAAGTACAGTACGTTAGTGTGGAGATTTAATGAAGTGTTTACTTAAGAGGGCGGTTCATTAGGAATTTGTTAACGTTGGACTTGAAGACATCCAAGTTGTAGTCAGGTGGGAAGCAGGCAAACGGAACAGAGTTCCACAGGCGTGCAGTTCTAAGAAAGAAGCTTTGTTCATGGAATCTACGTTTTGATTTAGGCACAGATAAAGAATGGGGGAAATTTTTCACAGTGGATTCAGCTAGATGGGTGTTTTTCGTGAAGCTATTATAGCAACTAGCGGAGGGCTCCAGATGTTTGACTTAGAGGCTTAATCTCCCTGGACTAGCACCACCGATGAGGTACTGGGGACCCGTTTAAGCAACAACGTTACAACTATAAATAGAAATATTTCACAAACATCTAAAAGAATATAATTATCGAAAGATTTTGATTTGTTTACAGGAATTCAATCCAAACACCGATAGCAAAGCGCTAATCTAATATTTCCCGCGCTATCGGCCATGCTCCAGCCTCTGAACCATCACCACAATGTCGCATCCCTGTACCAGTTTTACAAATATTTTAATGGGATGTGCGCTGAAGAACTCGCAGCACCTTTTCCCCCGCAATGTACACACTTTCGACTTCACCGAAGTTAAACAACAATGAGCCTGGCCAATACCAGATAGCTGACTATTTGGAAAGGCTAGGCGCTGTATGTACCGCGCCGAGTCGTAGATATTTCCAAGTTTGTATCTAGGGGCGCGTTTAACTCACTGGGGGAGATGTATCCCCGAATCAAGACGGAAAGCAACGGTAAACTACCGTTTTTTTACTTGTCTTCACGAGATAACCACGGCTCTACAATTTGGAGAGCCGTGGTCACAAACGCTGTTAAAATAGCAAGGCGGCTGCTGCTGTTGCTGCTGCTGCTGCTGCTGCTGCTATTGCTGCTGCTGCTGATGATGATCATGATGATAAATGAACATATACCGTAATTTTATTGCTATTGTTGTTGTTCTCATGTATTTACGAACGAGGATCATAGCAAAACCGAATTCATAACCTAGTAGGTGATGCTTTTTACTTTTCTCTGCAACCTCTTTCTCACAGAAGAGGCGTTGCGAGCTTGTATCTGCGCTATCGTTATTCATGACAAGTTCTCGACTGAGCTCTAATCTATTGCCCCCACCCTGCCAATCTTTCACAAAAGCACTCGTATTGCCAAAACCATTATCAAATAATTTCCTCCAGGTTCTATCGGTGCCTAAAAAATGCTTCTTCCTAGAACTTCACGCTTGTGGAACTCTGTTTCGCTGGTCTGCTTTCCAGCTTACTACAATATTGTTGTCTTCAAGTTCAAGTTCAACGTAAACAAGTTCTTGTTGAACCGTCCTCTTAAATAACCTTAATATACTAAATTTCTGTACACACATTAACCCTTATCCTCTGGTGATCCCTTTGTAAAAAATAAATATTAGCGTTGATTTAAAAGTGTTCATATTTACTATTTGCAGTAGAGATTTGTCTCATGTATTATTATTATGTTTATAAACGAAAGTATGTTTCTATTTTGTTTATATGGTTTTGTCTTTTTGAATTTGTGATAATTCGCCATTTGAATGTAATTTTGAAAGTTTTAAACTATCGTTTACATAGAATTATACCTTCATTTACACTAAATTCCAACGCGCAAAAACTACAACTATTCGAATCATAAGCCTTTTAATATCAAACGATCATTTAAAATGGTCCGCATACGTGTGTCCGGCTCGCTTCAATAATGACGTATACAAATAAATGTACGTGTCGTCAAAATAAAAAATGAAAGTATATATGCACCCGGGAAACGCCAGGTCAAGACATTGAGTATCTCTCTCTCTCTCTCTCTCTTTCTATCTATCTCTATCTATCTATCTATCTCTATCTCTCACTCTCTCTCTCTCTCTCTCTCTCTATATATATATATATATATATATAGTTCACTCTCTCCATCTATCAACTTCTATCCATCTATCTATCTATCTATCTATCTATCTATCTATCTATCTATCTATCTATCTATATATATAGTTCACTCTCCCTATCAACTTCTCTCTCTCTCTCTGTATATATATATATATATATATATATATATATATATATATATATATATATATATATATATATATGATTAGTTTTTTTTGGAAAAAGAATTCCAACAATTAAAAGGAAAATCCAAATTGTAAGAGCGTATTTATATTTTGTGTACAGAAAGTTGTTAGTTGAGACAGATCATTGGTACCGTCGGTTTCAAGCCCGATAATAAGGCCCGTTTAAGGTATCCTTATCAAGCTCTCTTCAGCCAATATTCGTCTATCTTATAACCGGAAGTGTGAAGTATATATACCTCGCGAATTCACGTTTAAATCTCCTCTTGTTAAATCCTCCCTTCTTTTTACCGGGTGATGTAATACCTAATTTTAAACTTTGAATTATTTAAATTTAAGATCTAATTTCGAAAAAAATTTCCTCATATAAATCGATTTTAATTTGAACCCAATCTAATTTTAAAATCTCTTTTCTTATGTATAAAAAACTTTAAAATCTGTATTGGTATCGGTTAAAAACTTAAAAATTCGTTTAATTATATCGAATTACGTTTAAAAATTTCCAAAAATACGTTTAAAGTTTAAAAAAATATTTTTAATTATATCGAATCACGTTCAAAAATTTCGAAATACGTTTAAAAATTATTTTTTAAAAATCCAAATCTTTCAAGGTTTGCATCCAGAAAAAAAGGGCTGCTAAGGGGAAGGGGTCAAAATCGAAAAAATAGTATTTTGGGGAAAACATCGGATTTTTATCTGTTTATCAACTGCTTCCCGAGGTTTGAAAACATTTTTAAATACCTTGGCAAGCTGGTCTAATGGCTATTGTACTTGACTCACTGTCTTTAGGATTTAGTTTCAATCCCACTTCAAGTACATTTGTTTTATTTACTAGAAGTGAACTGCTTCGAAAAAACATAATACTTGTACGCACATGTCTAACTTTCTTTTATTCCTTCGTTTTTTAAGGAATTTAACGTTATGTTTAATACAGGGCAACGCAGGGTAAATCTTCTTGTAATATAAAACTGAAAATATGCATACCTATCGATAAACAAGTTGTCGCATATCCGTTTTGACGGACATACATTAGCGCCCATCCCTTTTAGGTAGTCTCAAATTATATTAAATTTTTGTTCCTTTTTTTTCTCTTCTTCTTTTTCTTTTATTTTCTTTAAGGTTTAATATCAACCGGATGTATATGCCTGGGTTAAGGTAACCTCCGAAACCCAACTACCATTACTAATTACTTTAGAAAGCATATCGTATATTTTATTTATATTTTAATATTTGATGGGATCGTACGGAATTTTTTCTCTCTCGTAGTAGGCCAGTATTTCATTATGACTTGTATAGTTTTAATAATTTGAAATTGATTTAAAATATATTAAATAAATTTTCAGGAAACATTATCTAACAATCTCTTATCTGGGTGGGATCGTCTTCTAAACACTGGTACTAATATGTATATTGACGTTTGTAATCGAAAGTATTTGAGATTTTCAGTAAATTTATACACACACACACGCGCGCACACACACACACACACACACACACACACACACACACACACACACACACACACACACACACACATATATATATATATATATACATATGATTACTTCATTTAATCCAATAGATTAATAAACGAAGATATAATTTATGTGTACATTTTTCGGTATTTACTCCAACAGTGCTTAATACATAGTTAGAGCTAGGTAGTAAGGTAGTATATATGGCAATTAAGCTACACAGAATATTCACAGAATTCTTGTGAGAATTCTCACGAGAATAAAACGTGGAATATTCTGTGTAGCTTATTTGTTTTTCCATACGTTTCGAATGAATTCAATTATTTACGAAAGTATATATATATATATATATATATATATATATATATATATATATATATATATATATATATATAATATTTTTAATTATATAATACACTTTTATACATTATTAATATAGGTCTGGATTTTCTTGATTAATATATTCTGGTTTATTTTATACGATTCAAAAGCATCAGGATAACGAAAAATGCTTTATTTAACTATATATACGTGTGGGTGATATATATATATATATATATATATATATATATATACACTGTTCATTCACTTTTTTCGCCTCTATTTATATATATATATATACATATATATACATATATATATATATATATATATATATATATATATATATATATCACCCACACAGTCTGTTCTTTGTATTTCCTCTAATCAAGTAGAAAATTACATTATTCTTACTCCTTCTTTCTCAAATAATAATAATAATAATAATAATAATAATAATAATAATAAATGATTCGCATCAGACTCACTTATCTCTTTCTAACGGTTTCAGCCATTTTTTAAATGGCGTCGTCAAAGAAACTGTGAAATTTACATTTTAATAATGTTTAACATTGTCGTACGACGGAATGGAGATGACGTAACATTACAAATGACGATAATTGTTTCATTGTCCACTTGTCCATCACTTCCTCGGGTTATGGCGGCCACTTTTGTAAGACACTCTAAAGATGACGCAAACAATTACTTCACTACTCTTAGTTTTCCTCCTGTCCTTTTCCATATCCTTCTTCTTCTTCTTCTTCTTCTTCTTCTTCTTCTTCTTCTTCTTCTTCTTCTTCTTCTTCTTCTTCCTCCTCCTCCTCTTCCTCCTCTCCTACACATTCTTTTCTATCATAGTAACTTGAAAGAACTTCAAACAGTCCAGCCACACATTTCCTCCAACGTAAGACAAAGGCTGTTTAACAAAGAGTGTGCTGCTGCCTTTCATGAGTGACTGTTCATACAACCTTTATACATGCGCGTATGCATATTTATACCCGCAACTGTTGGCAACACACATGCAATTCGTATTTCTAAAGCCACTAACAGTAGATAGTCATGGCTGGATTTCTTTATCTGTTTTATCAAGGATAACTTGCTTTGCATATTTAGATTGGCCAATTGTCTGGCTTTTGAAATCATCTTTTAAAACTGAGTGACACGTACCAACTCACACACTCACTCATAGAACCACACACACACACACACACACACACACACACACACACACACACACACACATATATATATTTCTCTAATTTATGAAACTCATTATGTCTGTCTGCCTGCCTGTTTCCATATTTTCAAACTCGATCACATCCGAAACTAAAAGTCACAGAGAGGCGCTGAAGGCCTCAAATGATTGGATTTGTTTTATAGATCATTATTTTAATGGTCTTCAGCTGGTTAAAATGGTTGTTAAAAGGTAAAAAGGGGTCAACATTAAAAAAAAACAAAAACCTTTATACATTTTTGTACATTCATCTTAGTTTATTTTTAATCAGTTCATATGCGTGTCACGTTGGTACTGTGGTAACGTCACCAGCTTTGAATGCTACAGTTTTGCTTTTTTTTACATAGGCGTCACCACTTATCAAGGCCGATAGGCCACTCAAGGATAAGGGTTAAAGAGTGTAGAGTAGTCAAAAGGACAATATAGTAATCGATAGTAATGGAAGTTCGGTAAATTTGTTAACTTAAGTGGAACGGCTCATCAGAAACTTGTTCACGTTGGACTTGAAGACAACCATATTGTAGTCGGCTGGAAAGCAGGAAAACGGAAGACAATTCCACAGGCGTGCAGTTCTAAGAAAGAAGCTTTGATCATGGAATCTATGTTTAGGTTTAGGCACAGATAAAGAGTGGGGAAAATTATTGATAATGTTTTCAGTTTCGCTTATAACTGATGGCACCCAAATATATATATATATATATATATATATATATATATATATATATATATATATATATATATATACACATTACTTTTAGAATCAGGATTGTATAATATATACGAAATCTGGACAAATTAAAATATCATATTTAAGCGTACTTTTTGAGCAGGTAAAACCGCCCCCCCTGCTAGTAAATAATAATAATAATTATTTTTATAACTACTGACACTAGTGTTTTATGCTATTGCAATCATCAGTGCAGGAAGTAACAATTCCAACTGGTCGAGAGATTCGAAGCCAGCTGCAATGTCACCGTTAACTGCACTTGCTAATGCGTTATCTCCAGCCACTAATAATTGACACGGGAATTAAGAGAAATTTAGCACCTATGAATCTCAAATACGGGCACAACAATAAACAGTCGAGAGAGATCAAACGAGCAGAAATCGTGAATGTTGCATAACGCTTGGAGTTTTTTGAGATCATCTGGAATTGAACCAAGCGTACCTATGATGATTGGCACGGTGAAAGCTTTCTTGTTCCACAACCTAGCAACTTCTACTCTTAGTAATCCGTTAAAACGCTAAGACTTCTCGATGATCACGAAGATAAAATTATTATTATTATTATTATTATTATTATTATTATTATTATTATTATTATTATTATTATTATTCAGAAAATTATGGGAATGTATGTAGAAATCATCAGAAACACGCTACATAAGAAACGTGAAGACAATTTCTTGTTCGTACGTACGTCAAATCCTTCCACCCCTATTTAAAACATGAACTCGCCCGATAGCTGATGATGCAATGCAATAATGTAGCTACAAACATTCGTCGGATATCGCTGTTATATATCCATTTTATCCAAAGATTGTGCGATATGATCGTCGAGTCTTTATTCGCACCCGGCGAATATATATATATATAAACACACATAAGCAAATATACTCAGAGTATCTACATTATTATGCTTCAGTTCAGTTCAGGTGGAACAATAATATAACGCATTTATATGAGAGGGTTTACACTTGAACTTTTTCTTTGTATGAAGTAGTTCTCAGGTCAATATGAATAACAGTTATATACACTAAAGATTTTTTATAAGCATATATAATTTAAAAGACACACCGAAATAATAACTCCCTAAATGCACTATTCTCTCGCATATTAAAATATAAGACTTCCTTTGACTTCTTCTCTTTTCTTAGCAACGAACAACACAATACAATACTTTGCGACACTCTAAATTATCTAGGAATTGCAGTAACACAAACTGTCACAAACCATGAAAATATTAAATATAACAAAACATTTCCTTAAAACAACCACATCCAACGCAGAAATACCGAGTTATAACTGAAACCATGAAAACCTAATAAAAAGCTAATATAAAAAACAAACAAAAATTATAATTTCTTAAATGCACTATTATCTCATATATTAAAACATAAGCATTCCATTAACTTTAAACAAACCAGTCATTATATTCTTTAGAAAATAAATCTAGTCAATATCTTCCAGAATGGGCGTTCATTATAAACTCTGACACAATAAAACAATGTCACAACTTGTGTACACTTTACACACTTTATTCAGAAAACTAATATGTTTACTAAACGATTTAATCTTATTTTTATCTGTTTGCATAAAACTAAATTAAACAAATATATAGACCATATCGCCAACTATTACACCTGTTAGCTGTGCTTAAAAATTAAGGTTAGTTAGTTTAGGCGTTAGTTTTGTACATGCACTTAACCTTAGATAAATAGAACCATACATTGCTCAATCAATTCTTTTTACTTTGCATTTGTGTATATTTTCCTATTGAACGGACACTTTTGGGATTGTTTTGTTCTTTTTTTTAGAAATTATCATATTAAACGAATTAGGAAATTAAAAAAAAACGTTCAATTTCTTTTTTATTTTTTCGATTGATCATCTGTATATATGTTAGGTAAACGCCGGGCAACACCGGTTAGAAAGCATCTATCTATCTATCTATCTATCTATCTCTCTCTCTCTCTCTCTCTCTCTCTCTATATATATATATATATATATATATATATATATATATATATATATATATATAGTGGAGTTAAATAACAGAGTATCAGAATGTGTCAGGTGTTCCGGTTTGAATAAGCTGATTTAAGTTTAGTGAGTTAGGTCCGAGAAGTCGAGGATACAAAATGGGTTGAACAGGTCTCCCCATAAGGGAGCGACGGTCATCAAATGGATGCAGAGCAACGCCACAATTTCGAGATCGTCGATTTCACTCCATGCTGCGGAAGATGAGATGCCTGGGAGTGAAATGAACTAATATATTAAAACATATATCGTCTTGTGTCTGGCATGCATACGGACTTGTTACAGCAGAACCCAGCTTCCCAAGACCTTGGCGATCCCCCAGGCAGCGGCCAAAAGACAGTATGGCAACGCAACAACAAGTCTGTCGTTATAAATGTACTGTGAATTATATGTAATACACACACGCACCCACGAACACTAGATAAGTCATGGGCCGTTAAGTAAATAGACATGAAGGGGTCTGAGGACAATAGTCCGTTAAACAAGGAGCTAGAAACGCACAGTTAGATAATAAAATATACAACACATCTTAAATGTTAAATAATCTATTTGATGCTGTGTCTTTAGATCTTTTGCGTGTAGTTTAGAAAGAAGGTCAACGCTGAAATTAACGTATTGATTAATGGAAGCACTTTAATTAACGTAAACGATGAGAAATAACCTGATTAACGTAAATTTCAAGAAATAGCTTCATTGACATAGACAAAAATGTAATTAACATCGACCACATAAAAACGGCATGATCAACGATGACCATTATAAATAACTTAATTAAAGTCCAACTCGGAGATTGATCTGGTTCCTGTAGAACGTAGAAATTAATGTGTGTAAAGTATACTGCTAAAATGAAGATGTTTAACGCCACTATAAATAACGTACTCAACGACACCGACAGCGCGGAACAACGCTATTAAGATAGCGCTTCTAAACTCTTAGCTAGTAGAGTTAATGAGCTCCCACTTCCTGGGTAATACAAAACCTCCAAGATTCCCGCTGCCCACTTTTATTTCTTTTCATCCTTTGCCTTTATCCCCAATGTGCACCTATCTTGGATAGACTTCTCCACGTCTTTCTTTTCAACCACACTTAGATCCCACTTACACTTAGAAATTGACCTGCTTGTTTTCGGCAAACCGAAAAACAGTGGGTTGTTTATTATCTAGAAAGGGTTGGGAGGGCCTAACTAACAATTTTTTTCTTGTTTCTTGTTTATTTCCCATTCCGTGACCAATAAAATATTATTACTGTAAATAATTCAATAAAACTATTTCAAATTTAGGTTTATCTTAAGTAGGACAGTCCCTGGTGTGAATGCGGTATTTTGGTGACTTAGATATTTCTAGTAAAGAGTTGAATAGACAATTTTAAATATTTGAGACTAAGGATAACTAACGACATCTAGAATATCCGCACTTCCGAATGGAATTGTGGCCAATTGGTTCATTACGCATTTTTATATTTTGTGCAAATAAATATTTTAAATTAGAGCTTTTCCAAGGATATTTTTCCTTAAATACAAAATCGACAGTATTTAAACGATGTCTGTTACGATCTTTTCCCTGTTGCTTGCGGTGTAACGCTAATTCCGTAACATTTGTAGAGAGTTCAGCTTCCCAGGCTTCCGGTCTATCGAAATCGGGAATCTTTCTGGCGAACTCGGGAATTACTGCAAAGGGGGAAAAACCTGACGTCTTTGCTTTTATGACCACCACCAAACCGGAAGTGACGTAGGTTTTATTTACTTCGCAGGGGTTGCATGCTTTGTTCCATTAACCATGACTGAATAGAGGTCCTAAATAATTCGCAATTGTATTTTTCAACCTTTACAAGAATATAACTTTAACAATTGATTTTTTTAAGTACTTGCGAATTATTAGGACCTCTATCTAGTGATGGCTGACGGAACAAGAGCAATTTACTCCCGTGAAGTAAATAAAGGATTCCGTTCGAAATTCCGTTCAAATTCCGAGTTCGACAAAAAACATTCACCAGTTCGGCAAAATAAACCTGAAGAAAGTCGGAGGTTACCGAAACATTGTGAAAATGACACTCAAGATGAGAACAGTAAACCGAAGAATCCAAATAATACAATAACCAATCCTCATCTCAAAAATTCAGAAACGTAATACTGTACTTGTGTATGCTGTTATTGTTACAACGTTTCGCTCGATGCAACCACCGGCCTTCTTCAGGTGTATCTTGACAAGGGATCATAGTGGACAGAATGTTCCTGTTTTCCCTTCTAAAAAACCCACAATCAAATAGAATTCAAAATATGTGTATGCGTTTATGACACGGAAAGGGATTCGAGTCGTTTCCATTTTCGTTTAAATTCAAGTCCATACCGATTTGATATAATGTTTCTGAATATTGGAGATGAGGATAACATTTATCATTTGAGTTATTCAGACTTGGTTATTATTCTCGCAACGTTTTTTTTTTCACAAGGTCACCACTTATCAAGGCCCGGAAGCCACTCAGGGATAAGGGTTATTGCATGTACAGTACGTTGTACGTTAGTATTGAGATTTCATAAAGTTTCTACTTAAGGGGACGGTTCATCAGGAATTTGTTTACATTGGATTTGAAGACATCTAAGTTGTAGTCAGGTGGGAAACAGGCAGATGGAACAGAGCTCCACTGGCGTGCTGTTCTAAGAAAGAAGCTGTGTTCATGGAATCTACATTTTGATTTAGGCACAGATAGAGAGTGGGAAAAAGTTTTGACAGTGGCTTCAGCTAGACGGGTGTTTTTCGTGAAAGATTGGCGAGGGGGGACCAGAGATTGGAGCTCAGACGAGCACTTGCCATGGAAATAATGGTAAAACAAAGACAGGCTTGCAACGTCTCTTCTGTGGCAGAAAGGTTGCAGAGAAGAGAAAAGGGCATCCCCCACTAAGCCACGAAGTCTATTTTGTACTCTGTCAAGGCAGGATAGGCTATTTTTAGCAGCTACTGCCCAGATATGGCAGCAGTATTCCATTTCGTTTCGGCCGATCTAACCTCCAACCCTCTACAGGTGTAACTTGAAAATAACAGCAATTTTCAAGATGAGAACAGTAGTCGGAATAATCCAAATGATACAGGTTATCAATCGTCAACTCAAAAATTCAGAAACAAGGACGCATCCAACGCCGCGTATATTAATGAACGAACATCTTTTAGATCTTTCGTCGACTCTTTTAATTGCTTGACCAACGTAGACATTCCCGCGGCGATATTTGCATTTTATCTGATGTTCGTATCTTATAGATTTATCATTAAAGATTTTAGAAGACCTTATTTACATAAAAATGCAAACATATTCGCATAGTCAAACATCTATTAGCAGACTCCAATCTTGAAAGACCCAGGAGTTTAACTCGGAGCGCAAAGTCTGGGTAAGTAAGTCTGGGGAAAGCAATTATCGACGCTAGAGACACACCATCACCCCGGCTCTCTCTCTCTCTCTCTCTCTCTCTCTCTCACACACACACACACACACACACACACACACACACACACACACACACACACACACACACACACACACATATATATATACATATATATATATATATATATACTATTATATAAAAGTTGCTTTGTGTGTGTGAGTTTTTCCTCATAGGTTCCGAAACGGCTGAGCCTCTCTTTTGTAAATTTCCCACAAAAGTAATTTATATGTCTGGCAGTGTTCTTAGATATGTTTTGTACAGAAATTCACCCGATAAATATCGAAAAGTGAAAAAATCCGATCTTAAAAATATCCTTCATTCTCTTATAGATAAAAATAATTTTTATAGGGGAATATTTTACGTTGTACAAGCATAACCTCAGCTAGTATAACGAAAAATATAATCTTGTAAAGATTCTTTTTTATCTATAAGAGAGAAATTACCTTTTAAGACTGTCAAGCCCAAATATCAGCTGACGTGATATTGTAAACAAACACAGACAGAATTTGATAGAAAGCATTATCATTATTTGTGTTTTTACAAATTAATCCATCAGGTAAATCATTCCTTGTAATATATATGATGACTGATTCTATAATAATACATACGCAATCTACATAATTTAAAACATAAAGTTTAAGCGTACTGTAGGCGTAATAAAATAAATGGTAAAAAATTTAATAACTAATACTTGGTTGACATTCCCTTTGCGGTTTTTAACGATAGGACCTTTCTAGGCATGGTATTGATCAGTTGACGAATATCATGTTAAGGCATTTCTTGCCATGTCAGACGCAATAATGATAGCTTTGTGGTCGAGTTTGAATCTCCCAATAATTATATATATATATATATATATATATATATATATATATATATATATATATATATATATATATATATGTATAAGGAATGAAAAAATACCAGCGGTGGTTGACGTTATGTTTTAAGAAAAATAGAAAAACCTAATGAAATTATTAAAAAATCAACGTTTCGTCCTTATTTCAGAGGACATCTTAAGGATAATTGAAATAAAAATGTAAGAAAAGAAAAAGTCATAGATCGTGCGAAAAAGACAGTTTTTGAATCCTACCCATGTCGGGAGATACGCACACATGTTTGTCCTTCCCGACATGGGTAAGATTCAAAAACTGTCTTTTTCGCACGATCTATGACTTTTTCTTTTCTTACATTTTTATTTCAATTATCCTGAAGATGTCCTCTGAAATAAGGACGAAACGTTGATTTTTTAATAATTTCATTCGGTTTTTCTATTTTTCTTAAAACATATATATATATATATATATATATATATATATATATATATATATATATATATATATATGTGTGTGTGTTTTGAGAAAAATATATAATATATAAGGAATGGTAACGCCCTAAATGCACTCTTTTGCCATTGTGCAAAACACGATCACTCATTTAATTTAGATCATGCGAAAATTATTAAATACGTGATAGATAGAGCTAAAAGAAGACTTTTAAAATCAGCACTAATATTAAATACTAATACTATTACGCAAATAAAAGGCTTCTACCATTTAGTCCCTAGCATAGGGGAAATAATAATCAAAGAACAAAATATAAAGACAGTTCCTAGCTAACCGTTTTTCCTTAAATATTTCAACAAAATGAATAAGTTTACAAAAAAGAAAAAAAGTGTACATATTTATTTAACACATTTTTAAAAGTGTATATATAGACATTGAACAACCCAACCTTCCCATACGCACCCATATGTTTGTCCTTCCCAACATGGGTAGGATTCAAAAGCTGTTCTCTTTTTCGTATGATCTATGACTTTTTCTTTTCTTGCATTTTTACTTCAATATCCTGAAGATGTCCTCTGAAATAAGGACGAAACGTTGATTTTTTAATAATTTCATTCGGTTTTTCAATTTTTCTCAAAACATAAAGTCAACCACCGCTGGTATTTTTATTTTATACACACACACACACACACACACACACACACACACACACACACACACACACATATATATATATGTATATATATTATACTGTTGGTAGAATTTTTCAG
Source organism: Euprymna scolopes (assembly GCF_053919585.1). Taxonomy (NCBI): domain Eukaryota; kingdom Metazoa; phylum Mollusca; class Cephalopoda; order Sepiida; family Sepiolidae; genus Euprymna; species Euprymna scolopes. The sequence continues at coordinate 19,910,111 of NC_136517.1, forward strand.
TAACTCATAACAGCAACACAATATGTCATTCCAAAGAGTGCTCAATGTATGAAACAGCAATATATTGATTGTTGGAGAGCTATTGGCTACACATTAGCAAACGTGTTTCAATGACCCCCTAGCAGGGAAAATCACCTCATCAGGCCAAAAACCATCCACGAAACTTTCAATAAAGACCATCCCTTTATATTAAAGCTAACTTTACAGGGTTGAACCATTCTAAAAAGAAAGAGGGGTACTAACAACCTATATCAAAACAAATATAACATTCACAAAATAATGTTAGGTGTTTCAAAGTATAATTCTGAAGCAAATTTATTATAAGTTTGCATTAAATTTTCTAGCTCCAACCATTATAATTATAATTGTTTTTCGTTTATTTTGTTAATACGGATTTTTAGAACTAAAGAGTAGTTTGCTAGATACAGCAAAGATCAAATCTTTTGAACTTTGACGACTTGGCAGCTTAAATTTTCGACCCAAACCCATTAAAAAGTGTGCCCTTTCTCTGATTAACCTTTATGTCAAATTTCAAATGTTTAGACTAAATATTGACTGATTAATTTGGTAGAGACCACAGAGGTCAATTTTTTTTAAAACTTTGATCCCAATTTTGACCATTTAACATTTATTGTTTTGGGCTCCTATCAAATTAAAAAGTTTGATCCATGTCCAAGTAACATGCATCTACAATTGGCGGAGGAGTTTGGTAGAGTTTTCAAATCGCAAATCGTTAAACTTTGACCCCTTGACAGTCAAATTTCTAGCGGAATACCGATGAAAAAGATTTCTCAAAATTTTAGTACCAATTATGTCAAATCTCGAGTATCTAGACTAAAAATTGACAGTGTTATTTCGTTGAAAAATGTACACACACAAACACACACGGAAAGACATTTTCACTTACACACACACACACACACACACACACACACACACACACACACACACACACACACACACACATATATATATATGTATATATATTATACTGTTGGTAGAATTTTTCAGTAACTCATAACAGCAACACAATATGTCATTCCAAAGAGTGCTCAATGTATGAAACAGCAATATATTGATTGTTGGAGAGCTATTGGCTACACATTAGCAAACGTGTTTCAATGACCCCCTAGCAGGGAAAATCACCTCATCAGGCCAAAAACCATCCACGAAACTTTCAATAAAGACCATCCCTTTATATTAAAGCTAACTTTACAGGGTTGAACCATTCTAAAAAGAAAGAGGGGTACTAACAACCTATATCAAAACAAATATAACATTCACAAAATAATGTTAGGTGTTTCAAAGTATAATTCTGAAGCAAATTTATTATAAGTTTGCATTAAATTTTCTAGCTCCAACCATTATAATTATAATTGTTTTTCGTTTATTTTGTTAATACGGATTTTTAGAACTAAAGAGTAGTTTGCTAGATACAGCAAAGATCAAATCTTTTGAACTTTGACGACTTGGCAGCTTAAATTTTCGACCCAAACCCATTAAAAAGTGTGCCCTTTCTCTGATTAACCTTTATGTCAAATTTCAAATGTTTAGACTAAATATTGACTGATTAATTTGGTAGAGACCACAGAGGTCAATTTTTTTTAAAACTTTGATCCCAATTTTGACCATTTAACATTTATTGTTTTGGGCTCCTATCAAATTAAAAAGTTTGATCCATGTCCAAGTAACATGCATCTACAATTGGCGGAGGAGTTTGGTAGAGTTTTCAAATCGCAAATCGTTAAACTTTGACCCCTTGACAGTCAAATTTCTAGCGGAATACCGATGAAAAAGATTTCTCAAAATTTTAGTACCAATTATGTCAAATCTCGAGTATCTAGACTAAAAATTGACAGTGTTATTTCGTTGAAAAATGTACACACACAAACACACACGGAAAGACATTTTCACTTACACACACACACACACACACACACACACACACACACACACACACATATATATATATATATATATATATATATATATATATATATATATATACTAGCATGGGTGCCCGGCGTTCACCGGGTGTTTGGAGGTTAATGTTGAGTAAATAAAAAAAGTGGTAGTAGGAATGCAGGCTCGAACCCGTACCGCAAAGGAGGAAAAGAACGGGGGGAAAACCTGACGTCTTTGCTTTTACGACCACCACCAAACCGGAAGTGACGTAGGTTTTAATTAAGGCTAGACAATCGAAAGGAGAGGATGACTTTCGAAATTATCGGCGAAAAAAGCGACCCCCCGTAGAAAAGTGCCCAGTCGAAGGTGAAGATATAAATGTTTTTAGTCAATTTTTCGATATTTCTCGTCTGAAATGTCGAACTTCAAAACGATACTGATCTAGTAAAAATCCATCGCCTCTGTCGAAAGTTCTAGGCAGACATGCAGACATACATACATACATACATACATACATTTATATATTGGTAACTCAAATTTTCAACCCAAACCGATTAAAAAGCTTGCCGTATCTCTGAATACCCTTTATTAAAATTTCAAATGTTTAGACCAGAAATTATCTGCGTCATTTGCTAGAGACCGAAGCGGTCCAATTTCTTTTAAATTTGACCCCTATTATAACACCTTAACATTTATTGTTTTGGGCTCAAATCAAGTTATTAAGTTAGATCCATATCCAAGGAACCTATATACAAAATTTCATGTGTTTATACCCAAAATTGGCGGAGGAGGTTGGTAGAGTTCTCAAAGGTCAAATCGTTGAACTTTAACGCCTTAGTAGCCAAATTTCTGACCGAAAACGGATTGTAAATATTTTTAAAAATCTCAGTACCCTGTATATCAAATTTCGAGTCTGAAGACTGAAAATTAACAGAGTTATTGTGTAGGGAAATATGCACAGACACACAGACACAGACAGAAAGACACTATATATATATTGCGTGTCAAATTATTAACGAGATAATATTTTTTACCAGTTTCAGAAACTTACCGGTAGTTTCGTATCAAAATCTTCGGAAACTTTGGCAATGCTGAGCTGCGCGTACTGTGAAATTTTTATACTGTTTCGCACAATGTAAATAACTTGCCATCGTAATTGCTGAATCAACGGAATTTGAGGTGTGTCAAATTATTAACAAGGCAGTTTGTTTTCTCAATAAAATCGGCCGTAAAGGTTGTTTGAGTAGTTCTGAAAATAGAACTATTACAGAACAGCTAGCAAAAGGTAAAACTACCTTCGAAATATCAAAAATGATAGGAAAGTACCATCAAACTGTGAAGAACCTTGTCAAGGACTCTACAAAGGTACGCAAGAGAGCTGATAAAGATAAACCTTTACTCCAAATAAAACATGAAGTTGTTAAGAACCCTGGGCAGACAAGCCGAGAAGTCTTTGACCAAACTGGATTAAAGAATGTCTCAAAAAGTACTCGATGTCGCCTTCTGAAAGAAATGACAAAGTCTGTTAAGCCTGTGACAAAATCTCTGTTAAAGCAACATCGCATACAAAACGTATTGAAATTGGCAGAGGACAACATGAAAACGAAGTTTTGTTAACGGATGAAGTGCGTATCATTCTTGATGGCCCAGATGGCTGGAGCAAGGGATGGGTCCTAGGTGGACGTATCATCATCAGCGTTTAAGACACCAACAAGGTGGTAGTGGGATAATGGTTTGGGCAGGGATTATCGGAGGTACTTTATTTGGCGCATGGAGAGACCTAGGCGTAAAAAATACGTCAACTGCTTACATAGCTTTTTTGAAGGAGCACTTTGAACCATGACTGAGGAAGCAAAGGTTGACGTTCAGAAGAACCATTATTTTTATGCAGGATAAAAAAAAAACAAAAAAACACAAGCAAAAAGTATTTGCAACAACTGGGGTTCTCTGGGCTACGGAAGATGCAATGGCCTGCGAATTCATCAGATTTTAACCCAATTAAGAACCTTTGGAGTATCTTGAAGCGACGCCTCTATGCAAGTGGATGCCAATTTAAGGGCAAAGATCAGTTGTGGGATGCCCTCCAAGAAGTATCACGAGGAATAACTGTTAACAAAATCACAAATGTGACTAATTCTGTGGACCAACGTCTTTTACAAGTCATTCATAAAAAAGGATCGCATATCACGTACTAATTATGTCAACGTAGAAATTGCTATGTAATTATTGTGTTCTAAGCATTTTTCTTAGTTAATTTAAATTTTGAAGTTATAAAAATATATATGGCAATTAAGCTACACAGAATATTTCGCGTTTCATTCACGCTAGGATTCGTAAGGCTTATGCATAAGCCTTACTACCTAGCTCTACCTATGTATTGAACACTGTTGAAGTAAATACTTAAAGTTTACGCATAAAATTATACTTTCGTATATTAATTTATGTGATTAAATGAAGTAGTCATATATATATATATATATATATATATATATATATATATATATATATATATTCAGAAACTTTGATGAGTCGTAGACGATGAAACATGTGTCAGTGGATAATTATATTTTAAAAATAATATATTTTCCGCTCCCCATTTAGGGGGTAACAAATTGGTCAAAGGGAAAATTATTTCCAACTCGCATTTAGGTAAAAACGCACTTTCGTATAAATAATTGAATTTATTCCAAAAAGTATCGCTAACAAAAAAAGAATAAAAACATATATATATATATATATATATATATATATATATATATATATATATATATATATATATATATATATATATATAAGCGAGGTAAGAGACTGATAGAATTCAGATGAAAATCTTGAAAGATATTACTTGAAGTAATATCTTTCAAGGTGATCTTAGCCATTTTCTCTTATTGAAAATCCATGGATTAAGACAATTAACACAGCCCCTTCTTTATATTCGTTTTGTCAAACAATAAATTCTAAATTCGAATATATGTCTATATGTTGTTTTTTTCAGAAATTAAAATTTAACCACCAATATATATATATATATATATATATATATATATATATATATATATATATATAAGTGTAAATTACAACAGGGCAACGCCGGGCGACGTGCTATTATATATTAAATATATAACCCAGGATCTAATATTCTTAAACTTTAATCAGTATAAAAATAATTTAATTTAAAACATAAATACAATAACATAATTTAAAATAAAATGATTGATTAAATTCTCCTATTTCAAAATTGGATTTTTAATAATTAAATGTAATCTGATGATTTTAGCAATTCACAAATATTGAATATTTTTTATAATGTATCTTTTTCTTTATTATTATCGTTCCAATTTTTGTAAATTTAATGAAAAGCATATTTTGATGCCGTCTACTTATGTCAAATACAACGCATGTTTTAGAATAAATTACAGAGCTTGCTTGGTATAAACGTACCTGAAAAACTTTTTTTTTCTGTGTGTATTTCTGGCCAATCATTACTCTAGCAGATTTATAAAATGCGCAAACACATTGTCTGTATACATATTAAATCGTACGTAAAATTTAATTCCTATAGTAGAAAATAAATATATACTCGTTGGATATATATATATATACATATATATATATATATATATATGTGTGTGTGTGTGTGTGTATATATATATATATATTGATTTAAAGGTTATTAAGGTTATTGGAAACATGAAAACTATGTTACTTTTTGTATTTAATATTTTTATTGTTATTTTTTTTATATTTCAAGCGGACCTCCGCTCTTGGTCACAAAAAAAGTACCGAAATGAAAAAGAAAAAGAAGACCATTGAAAAAAAACTGGAAAATTGTAGTGTAGACAATGTTCATTCCTAGCAATCATGTTCGAAAAAAGTTAACGTGGATTATTATAGCCGTTTGTGGAAGAAGATTATATTTATTTTTTAATTATTATTTTTTTTAAATGTTGCAATTCAAACGTATATATGTATAATGAAATTGAAACCAAATTTTTAAACGGTAAAAAATAATGTAATTAATAGTTATCATAATGATAGTACAGTAAAGTATGATAGTTTTAAATAATAATAATGAAAGTCCCTACGAGGAACAGAGTTACAGATAATGTCGGCTTTTAATGGGAAGTAAATTTCGCCCCCCCCTCTACAAAAATGGCACACAGGATAGGGACAAAAATAAAAAAAAATAATAAAATTAATATTAGTTAATAATTAAATTAGAATAAAAATAGTCTCGGCCCTGAAGGAATATAAAAATTGTCTCTGTCCTGAAAGAATAGAGGAAAATATCAGAGCAGATACCTAAGTGTATGTGCTATTGGCCCTAAAATCACTCTGTGAATAATAATAATAATAATAATAATAATAATAATAATGATGATGATGATGATGATGATGATGATGATGATGATGATAATAATAATTCTGATTTTGTTTATGAACGTCTCTCTGGAAAGGGATGGGATTCATTTCCAGAGGATTTCCCTTAATCCCGGCTTCATACCAGGAGCTTCAAAGATCAAGGGGTTTCCTAAGGATGTTGATGGTACCTATTGCAGAGGTTTTAAGGCCACCTAAAACATCGGGGATTTGTAGTTTTTCAATTGTCCTTCCAGACGACTTGATACTACTCCTAGTGTACCAACTACGACCGGGATTATTTGTGTTTTAACCCCGTGTATACGCCTTATCTCCAAGGCCAATGGAGCATAATTGCTCCACTTCTCATTCTCCTTCTCTCTCACATTCCTGTCCCAGGGTACTGAGAAGTCTACAATCCGCCATTTTTTTGATACTTTATCAATGACGACCAAATCCGGACAATTATGTTCCAATTGCTTGGTCGTTATGACACTTGTGTCCCACCATACCTCTACCATGCCATCCTCACTTCTTCACACTTCATCAGGCACCTCCTCAAATCATTTTCCAGCACACTTCACCCCAACCCTCTTACACACCTCTCAATATATCCGATAATATGATAATGATAATAATAATAATGATAGTAATAATAATAATAATAATAATAATAATAATAATAATAATAATATATTTTAACCATATACTAATAGTAACTCCTACATAAAAAATATGTGCATAAGTGTACAGCTACATATGCATACACAATTAACACCCACATATACGCATACATACCAATACATAGTCACATACAACGGACATACATATATAATACATGCATCCCCGTATACATACATGTATATATAAATATACATGTATATATACATAATCATATGCATAAACAGATATGCATGCATACACACACATCTACACATACACATGCATATACATGCATATGCATAGACAGGCATGTACAGATCCAGACACGCATATATACATTCATACGCATTAACATACACGCATGCATATACACCCATATGCGCACATGCACACACATGCCATATATACATACATACATACAAGCGCACACACATATATAAATTGTAATACAACTGAATAAGCCTAAGCTCGATGTAACTATAGAGCATATACAAAGAAATGATAAAAGTCTATATTCCTAATACCAAGATGTTTATTTATCATTTATTTCTTTTCGCATGTTAAAATATTCAATTTTTAGTAGCACCTGTTTCGTAACGGAAAAACAATCACTGAATTATTATTTCAATATTGAATATTTTTCACTCTTACTAGTCACACACACACACACACACACACACACACACACACACACACACACACACACACACATATATATATATATATATACATATATATAAGATTGTTTGAATTTTTATTTATTTTTTTATTAGCGATTAATTTCTTAATTTCGCTCCATGAGCGATTTCTCTTATTATAAGAAAGGAGTTATTTGCCCTTTGTTTATATTTTTCTTTGCTAAAATGTTAGGAAGTTGTTTTTTTTTACTTTTTTATTATTTAACTATTAATTATTAATTAAAAATTACTACGCACATAAAAGTAAGTCATCTATACTTTTATGCACGTAGTAATTTTTAATTAATAATTAATATTTACATATATATACACACACATATACATATATATATATATATATATATATATATACATATGTGTGTGTGTGTGTGTGTGTGTGTGTGTGTGTGTGTGTGTGTGTGTGTGAGAGAATCGTTTCAAAACAACGTATGGGATTGGAATATTAATGGCAAACGAATTGAATACCAAAAGAGAAGACTGCCTTGTAGAGCATTGAATTCAAATTACCTATGAATGATCGACAACAAACGCTCCAAAAAGTACCCTTAATAATTTCTTCGGTGTACCAAGCAAGGCCAAGACTCTTATCCCAAGTACAGGCGAAGGTAACCAGAAGATAGAGGCCAGACTGGAACAACCAGGATGAAGAAAAATGATTGGCATCTTCATCAAGAAATCATAAAACAGTTGATTGTTCCCTACAACAGGGCCCTCCCTCCTTCAGCAGTTAAACGCTAACAATTATGTTGAAATTTCTACCTTAGCGTACAGCAAAATCCCGCGCGACGCGCGGTTATCTCTCTCTCTCTCTCTCTCTCTCTCTCTCTCTCTCTCTCTCTCTATATATATATATATATATATATATATATATATATATATATATATATATATATAACTACTTCATTTATTCACATAAATTTAATATACAAAAGTATAGATTTATGCGTAAACTTTAAGTATTTACTTCAAAAGTGCTCAATACGTAGGTAGAGCAAGTTAGTAATTTATAAAATATATATGGCGATTAAGCTACACTGAATATTCTGCGTTTCATCCAACTATAGGATTCGTCAGGCTTATGCGCTTAAGGCGCATAAGCCTGACGAATCCTATAGTTGGATGAAACGCCGAATATTCAGTGTCGCTTAATCGCCATATATATTTTATAAATTACTATATATATATATATATATATATATATATATATATATATGTGTGTGTGTGTGTGTGTGTGTGTGTGTGTGAACTCTTCTCTCTCATCGATTTCGACGTATGAGGTTCCGCCACAACAACTACGTTGTTCAGAAATCCACACAGATTATTTGCTTATAGTGGTGAAGGTCTTGTGTAAAACCAACCACACTTTTTTGTATTACTGCTCATCTTTGTCGGTAAAAATGACTGTCACAATACAGAGCATACAGTAGACCGCAGGTTTTTAAATAAGGGTTTTCTTTCTCCTTAATGCATATTTTAACGAGGACTGGGGGTGCATCTCTTCCATTGTGAATGAATGCGCCCCCAGATACCAACCTGAAATGTCTACAAATATATATATATATATATATATATATATATATGTATATATATACACACACACAAACACACACACATATATATGTGTGCGTGTGTTTGTGTGTCTGTCTGTGTGTTTAAACAATACGCATACATAACTTTGTATAAATAGAGATACACACTTTATCAATATTGATTTAAATGGTCTTTGATTATCTAGTGTCTGCTTGAATAAAACATTATTTTGTAATGCATAAATTTTGAAATCACTTCAGTATAAAACTTAGTATTTTCAAAACAAGTTTTTGTAAACAATGAGATAAAGATCACAATCAATAATAAACCAAATACAACAATGATTTATCAGAAAAAATATGAATTTATAAACACGTTTATCTTATATTGCTCAAGCCAACTCTTATAAGTTTTAATACCCCCAAAATGCGCGTTTAAACATTCCTCTGTTGCCCCTCTCCCACCATGAATTTTACCCATTACGATGTTATACCCTTGCTTGTCTTTTAGCGCGTTATCTATTTTCTATTGCTTCCAAAGCCTCTCTTCCCTTTTTCTATATTCTCATTTTTCTTTATTTTTTCTCTTTATATATATATATATATATATATATATATATATATATATATATATATATATATATATATATACACACATATATATATATATACTTTTTAGTGGAAATGGTAATTAATAAAAACTGAAGAAAGTGCTCAATACTGTTGTTCCCTTCCTCTCTTTCTTCCGCCCTCCTCGCATCCCCCGACCTCATTCACTCTTTCACTCTTTCATCCCAAAATAGCGAACATTTCTGTAAAAGTCTGAGGAAGCTACAGACGGCCAAAAAATCTCTGGTCCCTCCTCGCCAATCTTTTACGAAAAACACCCGTCTAGCTGAATCCACTGTCAAAAATTTCCCCCACTCTATATCTGTGCCTAAATCAAAACGCGGATTCCATGAACAAAGCTTCTTTCTTAGAACTGCACGCCTGTGGAACTCTGTTCCGTCTGCCTGCTTCCCACCGGACTACAACTTGGATGTCTTCAAGTCCAATGTTAACAAATTCCTCATGAACCGCCCCCTTAAGTAAACACTTCATCAAAGCTGAGATCAAATATATATATATATAATTAAAAATATATACATCGTGTATATATATATATATATATATATATATATATATATATATATATATATATATATGAAAAAAAAAAACGGCTGCCGAAACTAACATACGACGTTGAGTGTTCTATGAATCGTTTTTTTTTCCGACATTGTAAATTATTTTTTTTTTGCAACAAGCAAAGACTTCCTTATTTTTCTGATCAGTAAATGCATAAAAATAGTCGGTATTGACTTAATGATGACCGATTGTTTCTCCATAACGAAACGGATCTGTCAAAATGTACCAACTTTTTAACATGCTGGATGAGCTGTTTTGCATGAAAAATAAATATTTGGATCTTGGAATGTAACTATACTGTTATTTTTCTTGTTGTTATATATGCTCTGTTATATTTAACATACATTGAGCTTCTAAGAAAAAACAAATGATTCGGATACACAAAGAGTGAAATATAATTGAAAAAAACTTAATTTACATAATAAAACACACACACACACACACACACACACACACACACACACACACACACACACACACACACACATATATATATATATATATATAAGGAAGTTTACCAGAATTGTTCAATGTGACAACTCAGTTAATGTAAACATTTAATATATGTAAACCATGAAGTGTTTTATATTGTTTCTTTGCCGGATTTGAAGACAATAGACAATTGTTTCTCGTAAATATATGCAACTCGGAACTAACATATACTTAGCTGTAAATAAAAGATTATAAAAAGGAGAAAAGGCACGTTAGAGAACTCGATTACGTTAGAGACAAAGTCGACGTTCGAGATAACGTTAGAGACGTGGATGATGTGCTAGAGCACGTAAGACGTGAGTGACGTCACATCCGTAGCGAGAAGTCACGTGAGCCGTGTGAGAATGAAAGAACTGTTAAAACGAGAAACAAGCGAGTTGAGGTTTTTTTGTAACTTTTTTTTAAAAATAATTTTGTAATTTTTTTTTTAAATAATAGACAATTGTTTCATGTAAAAACAAACAAGTTGAAATCAATATATAATTACCAGAATTTTTCATTCATTCAGCTCAGCAAAAAATAATTTCCGAAGCAAAATTTTCAAGCAAAAATTATACAACAGCAAAAGAAAAAAATAACAAACAAACAAACAAACAAACAAACAAACAGAAACAGACGTTTCTCTGGATTCCTCACAGAAATGATATTTTTTTTATGCAAAATTATTGGTTGTTTATGAATGGAATCTTTGTTTCATAATTAATTTCTGTGGAAAATGCATGGAAAACGTTTTTATTTTTATTTTTTTAAATGTTTTTCTCCAGGAGTTTTATGATATTTATTCAAATGAGTTGGATGAACAAAAGATCTTGGTAATTCTATAATAATTCCCGGTTGTTTATGCACGAAACAATTATCAAGTTTCGTTGAATTATTTCGAAATTCGACAAGTAGAAATGAACAAAGGCTTAGTCATTGAAACTTAAAATACCATTGCTTACTGATGTATATTTCCTTGCAATAAGACCAATACAATAACAATCAACGCCATTTTCTCGTATATTATTGAATGCGGCCATTGCTTTGACTTCGAAAAACCACAATCTAATAAAACCCACATACATAATAAATAATAAATGATAAATAATAAATGTATATGTCGATTAATTGGATTCACTCTTATTTCGCACACTACCCAAACAATAAAACAAAATGGTTTCTATCACATTTCTCCACATCTATCAAAAACTATCATCAGTGAAAAGAATTTGGACACCGGTTAATTATAATTTGTTTTATTCGGATGTATGTATGTATGTAACATATCTATCTATTTGTCTGTCTGTCTGTCTGTCTGTATGTTTCTCTCTCTCCCTCTCTCTCTCTCTCTCTCTCCATATATATATATATATATATATATATATATATATATATATATAAATGGCGTAATGGAAACATTTTATGAGGTATTTACAGCTTCTCTTCCAATTTTCGGATTGTAATCATGTGAAAACGCACTTTATTTCCTTTTAATGGATTGATTAATGCTATGTCTCCTGATGAGTTAAGGGCAAAGTAGATTCAAAGATTGATATAATAATATAAGTGATTGATTTTGTGCTACGAAACAGATATGTCAAGAATTGTAAATGACAACTGAATTAAAGGAATAAATTATGAACATCATGAACTTTTGAAAATAGACGTTTGTCATTCATTCACTATATATATATATATATATATATATATATATATATATATATAGTAATTTATAAAATATATATGGCGATTAAGCTACACTGAATATTCTGCGTTTCATCCACTATAGGATTCGTCAGGCTTATGCGCATAAGCCTGAAAAATCCTAGAATGGATGAAACGCCGAATATTCAGTGTAGCTTAATCGCCATATATATTTTATAAATTACTAACTAGCTCTACCTACGTATTGAGCACTTTTGAAGTAAATACTTAAAGTTTACACATAAATCTATACTTTCGTATATTAATTTTATGTGAGTAAATGAAGTAGTTATATATACACTATAATAAATGTAGGTAAATGAAGTAGTTATATATACACTAGACTACCCGTGACCCGTAGGGTCAGTATGTTATATTAGCTATGGAATTCATGTATGAGCGTGACACTTATGGCGTTAAGAAAATAGTTTTTTTTTGACATAACAGAAACATTACCATGAAAGTATATTAAAATGAAAAAAGAATATAGATGGATTTCTATCAGTCGTTCTGTTTATTATAATTGATTATTTTTGAAAAATAAATTACAGTTACTGAATTATAGGTGGTTGGCCATACTTATAGCTAAATGTGCACTGAACAGATTCTATAATACTTATAGTTAAAATAAATTTTTGATATATCTGGTTTTTTATTTTTAAATCGTTCATTTCTGTATTACGTTTAAGTTATTTTAAACCCCACTCTTCCCATGTTAAATAGTAATTTCGAAATAATAACGTTAATATATCAGTGCGCAGGTCGTAAACCGAAAGTGGGTTACATACATCGTTACAAGATCATTTGAGTTTTATAATTATATATATATATATATATATATATATATATATATATATATATATATATATATACAAAAAATAAAATATAAATATGTATATATATAAATATAAATATATATATATATATAATAAAATAAAATCCACTTATCAAGTGTTTCCTTTTCAGATTAAATATGTTTTTAACTCTTTTTCAAAGTGTTTTTTAACATGTTTTATTAACTGTTTGCTCTCTCTCTCTCTCTCTCTCTCTCTCTCTCTCTCTCTCTCTCTCTCTCTCTCTCTCTCTCTCTCTCTATATATATATATATATATATATATATATATATATATATATATATATATATATATATATATATATATATCCGGCATAATCGCGGTGACACAACGGTTCTCGTTAGATTGCCGAAGTTAAGCAACGTTGAGCCCGGTTACTACAAGATGGGTGACAATTTGGGAATTCTGGGCTCTCCACTTCTCACGGCATTTGTTTCCAGTCGTCCTGATACACTTTACTTTCCACTGGTATTTTACAATGTCGACCTAGAAGAGGTGTGGTTGAAGATTGCGCACCTCCTGCCACAATATTGCACTAACAGGCACCCCTTCGTGGGTATACGTATATAGTGCCCCACAAAAGTTTACAATACACATTTGAAACTGTCAGTTTTTGTATTTCTAACTTCCAAACAGTAATGAAACTTTTTATAAACATAGAAAATGTATTGAAACTAAGATAGGAACAGTGGGAAAAATTAAAAGTAATAATTTAATACAACGCGAAAAGAAATCGCAATAATTAGCACCGCAAAAGTTTACAACACATTTACAAAATAATATCTAGTATTTTTTAGCATAACCATTATCGTTGATTACAACATGCAGACGTTTTGAGTAATCTCCTACGAACTTCTTACATGTGTCCTGTGTTATTATATTCCATTCTTTCACACAAATGCTCTCCAATTCTCGCAGATTTGAAGGTTCTTTTCTATGGACCAATAATTTTAATTCTCTCCATAAATTCTCTATAGGGTTGAGATCGCGAGATTGACTAGGCCACTTTAAAACATTCACTTTATTTGAATTAAACCAATTTTGTGTGAATTTCGCAGTGTGTTTGGATCGTTATCTTGTTGAAAGATCCAGTCTGATTTCAATCTGAACAACTTCACACTTTCTTTAAGGGGTTTCTCAAAGATACTCCTATAAATTGCTCCATTAATTTTTCCTTCTATTATTTCCACTTTTCCTACACCCCATGCACTAAAACATGCCCAGATCATAATGGATCCTTCTCCAAATTTTACCGTTGGAATGGTGTTTTCTGACTGGTATTCAGTCCTTTTTTTTCCAAACTTTCAGTGTTTTTGGAGTGCCAAACAAGTTAATTTTGGTCTCATCTGACCGAAGCACGTTATGCCAAAACTCTAGAGGATTGTTTGCACACTAATTTTCAAAATCAAGCCTAGCACGAACATGTTTGACTTAAGAATGGGAGTTTTCCATTGCTGATCTAGAAAAGATCTCTTTAAGGCGAAGAATTCTACTGATTATGTCCTTGCTAACTTTAGTTTCACTGTTTTCTAAGTCCTTCTGCACGTCTCCAAGAGTAATTCTAGGCGAATTCATAACCTTCCTCGTTAATAACCTTTTAGTACGTTTAGATATTTCGAGGACGACCTGATTTGGCCAAAGGAAGGGTTGATTTGTGAGACTTCCAGTGCCGACTTGTTGTTTCAACAGGATTCAATGGAAGCATCAACTGTTTGGATATTGTTCTATATCCCAATCCACTTTGATGAAGACTTACAATTCGTTTTCTGAGCTCTTGACAAATCTGTTTATTCTTTCCCATGATGTGGTTGCTTACAATACGGTTATTAGATAAAGAATGACGCAATACTTTTACTAATTGCTTACTTCGTTATCTATTTGTTGTGGGGCTCAATAGGGTCCACAAGAACAGCAGGGGAAAACACGTACTAGGTGGTTTACAAGTGTATTAAGGAAAGGTACACGGATACAGAGAAAGATAAAGAGAATAGTAGTAATTGAAGGTATCAGTAAGATCTCGCTCCCCGAGGCACAATATCCGTTGAGAACTCGCTCCATTGTACCAGACTTAGGAAGTGATTATATAGGATCTGGACGAGTCTATGATGAGGTGAGATCCGGTCTCACAACACTATTGCATATTCCTGAACATTTTAGAAGCTTCTAAGCATTTTACTATGATAAACCGTCATAAAATTATTGAGAAATCTAATGAATTTGATATGTGTTGTAAACTTTTGCGGTGATAATTATTGAGTTTTCTCTTCACGTTGTGTTAAATTGTTATTTTTTATTTTTCTTACTTTTCCGATCTTAGTTTCAATACATTTTCTATATTTATAAAAAGGTTTATTATCATTTGCAAGCTAGACATACTAAAACTG
>NC_136517.1:19930862-19988362 GCF_053919585.1 Euprymna scolopes
AAAAAAAAACTTATTTCAATAAAATTCTATTTGCATATACATGAGAGCAAAGTTATTTTGTCGTCTGTATCAAGACCTATTATTTGGATTCTCATCTTGAGTGTAATTTTCACAGCGTTTCGATCGATGTAACTTGTTCAGGTGTATCTTGTCGAACTCGGGAATGTTTCTGTCGAACTCGGGAAATTGGACAGAATTTCGAACGGAACTCTTTATTTACTTCACGAGTGTAGCATGCGCTTGCATGCTTGCTATGACTAGATAGAGGTCCTAATTAATTCGCAATTGTATTTTTCGGTCGGCAATACTGATTCCAAATAATACGAATAACCAAACCCCATCTCAAAAATTTAGAAACGCAAGACTCAGACGTTGCAGGAAAACGTCATAATGGATATGGCGTGGGCTCTTATGTCAGCAGAACACTGTAGAACAACCAAGCGGTCTCTTGGTGCTCATTCATACAAGCATTATGTCGGTGCAAAAGGTTTTACCGATTAAAAATTTCATCTTGAAAAAAAGAAAAAAAAAGAGAAAACTTTTAACTTGCTAATACTATAGGGTCGACAAGAAATACTAGAAAGTTCTTGCGTTTTTTCACTTTTAGATTCAGATGAACATATCTCAGCTCAAACAAAAATTTATTGATCGAAATAAGCACCATCAGAATTAACAAACATTTGCTTGAGTTCTGATGGAGATTAACTCGCTGAAGGTGTTTTTGCATATTGCTTAGGTTTTTAAACTATTTATCACGCAGAAAATTGTTGAGATCCTTGAAAAAGTGGTGGTCAGTGGGTGAGAGGTGTGGAAAGTATGGTGGATGAGGCAGAGTTTAGTAGCCCAATTCGTTCAACTTCTGCATGGTCGGTTTAGCAACGTACGGTAGGAAAGTGGCGTAGAGGAGAATTGGAATTTTTTGTTGACTAATGATGAGTGTTGTTGTCGAAGTTTCTGGTGCATTTCATCTATTTAATGACAGTACTTCGCCGCCGTAATGGTTTCGTCTGCATTAAACAAACTGTAATGAATGAGACCGGTCGCATACCACCAAACAGTCAGCATGACCGTTTATGGTTGCAACTCTGGCTTCGGAAAGTGGCGTGGAGCTTTGTCGGCATCTAACCACTGAGCTGAACGTCACCGGTTGTCGTAAAGAACAAACTTTTCATTGCAACTTACAACCTGATCAAGAAACGGGTCGTTCTTTTTGCGTAAATGAAGGGATGATGGCACTTTATTACCGTGTTTTTTAGGTTGTCATTCAATTCATGAGAACTCATTTATCAAGATTTTTTTTGTCCTTACTATATCTCTCAGGTGGTTGAAAATCGTCGTATATGTTACATCTAATTCAAAAGCAAGTTCTTGAACAGTTGTGCATGGACTGACTTCGACTAAGGCTCTTAATTAATCGTTGTCAACATCAAATAGCCGACCATTACACTCATCATCTTCAATATTCTTGTCGCCGTCACGAAATTTCTTAAACTACCTTTGAGCTGTACGTTCAGTAGTGGCTCCTGGGTCAAACGTTTCGTTGATACCGCGAGCTGTTTCAGCAGCTTTTCGGCCCAGCTTGAATCGAAATAAGAAAATTGTGCGAATTTGTTTTTTTCTTCTTGTATTCAACGTTCTGAAAAGAAGACTTAATTGTTTTTAAACGATTGTAATTTAAACGGTTACTTCGTGCGAAAAACGCTTTTTTTGCATTGATATATAAAGTAAACGTATTATAACGAAGACTTATTTAAAATATATATCATTTTAAATCAGAATTAAAAATTCCGCAAAAACTTTCTACTTTACCTTATAATATGCCATTGAGCTTATGAACACCATGGTTGTAAATGTTTTTAAGGTTTTGATTTGAAATATGAATCGGAAACATGTTTGATCTCCTCATCATGAGAGGTTAACCTAACAGCATCTAAATTGTTTTGTAATCCTTGAAAAATGTCTACATCCGAGGATGCTGACTGAAGAGACGAGCATTATCATAATGGAAGATGGCTTCTTTTCTGTTGACTAAAGAATGTCGTTTTCGAGTGAACATATTTGTAATATAGAATATTGCAAAAAGATATGAACAATCCTTTAATAATCAGAAAGAAAAAAGTTTTAAATTAATTGTGTTGATATGTTTACGTAATTACAATATGCATTAAATAAATAACAGTCGTTTAAAATGCCCCTTAAAAACCGGCAAAACTTGTGAACTAACTTGATATCAGGATCGACGAATGCTGGCGTTTCAACTGAGATAAGTTGTAAAATGAAGCAGTCGGTTAGTGAGCTGTATTTGTCTATTTAATTTGTGGTTTCAGCTTACTGGACTGTGATGTTAGGATTGGCAACGTAAATATAGTATTACAAATATTATGAAACGAGAATGATTAAAAGTAGTTAAATTGCATAAAAATTATTGTAAGACAACGCTGATGCACGTATGCAAATGCATGCGAAATGACGTCACTGACTATAAAAATGAAAAACAGCACGTTATAGAAAACGATCACGTTAAAGACGTGGATGACGTTCGAGAGTACGTTAGAGACGCGGATGACGACACAACCGTAACGAGAATGAGGAAATAAATCTCGTTGTTATAAAAGGAAAAAAAAAAGCGAGTTGAAATTCTTTCCGATTTTTTGGCTACATTGCGACTGAGGCTACAATGTGTTGTGCAACATTACATTATTAATTCGTGATAATTATATTATAGATTCAAAATGGCCACATTCTTAATTGAAAATGGCCACTATCATTTTGAGAATGTATTGAATATTCAATAACATTCATAATGTACATGATCAATAGAATACTGGAATTTATATTATCGTACTTAATGCAGCACATCTGTTCGGCTAGGACATCAAAAAGATAGATCTAAATGATAGATCGTTTTTATTTGAATTATTGTCATTTGAAGAAATGCTATCAATAAAGGCTGATCATCGCTTAATCGTCTATGTGTCTGTATAAGAACGTCAGGATGCACATGCTCTTCTTTCAAATGTCGATCGAATTTTAACAAAGCCGATAGCCATTAGTCGCGTGCTCTCGTGTAATGAATGAATGCGTGAATGTAGGATTGACATGAAATTCTTAAAGATAAACTAAAATGACCGAAATGGGCTGAAATGACTTAAATAAATAAATAGTAAATGACTTAGAATGACTTTAATGAACTTAAGGATGAATTGAATAACCTTAAGAATGACTTGAATGCTTAAAAAATAACTGGAATCCATAAGAAAAACTTGAATGATCTGGAGAATGACTTGAATGATTTTGAGACTGACTGGTTGTAAAGTGGGTGATCATTTAACATTAAATTAATACAGAAAGGTGATCCTCCATTTTATATCACAAAGTTACAAACATAAGTACAGCATGTAGTAAGAACAGATACTAGACTTTGAAAAGGGTATTTATTTGTCTCCCACCGAGCAAATTAGGCACAAAGCCGATTTTTAATGTGAGGAGTGAAGGGGAAATAGGGACCAACTCCACGGGGAGTAGGGGAGCTGGATAGTGACAATTGGTGTGAAGGGTTTTCCCTACATTGACCAAGGTCTTATATGTGGGGCTGCCACCACATATGGTCTTTGCTTGCAGTATCTGCCGGAACAGATGGTATTTATTTGCTCCCCCGCCGAGTAAATTAGGCACAAGGCCAATTTTTAATGTGAGGAGTGAAGGGAGGAGGAAGGGAAAGGGGGGACCAGCTCCCGAGAGGTGGGAAATGGGAGCTGGTTAAAGGTCAGCCATGTGGCGTTGCCCCCACATCTGGTCTTTGCTAGTCATAGCTAGTCTTAGCTAGTCATAGCTTGCAGTATCTGCCGGAACAGATACTACACTTTGATCTTGTTTATATATTTTATTGAGAAAGAAAAAATTGAACATAAAAAAAAACGTACAAAAAATTCAATTCAACAAAATTAGGCACAAGGCCCTATAAGAAATTGGGAGGGGGAGGGTACAGGGTCTTTTTGACTATGTAACAGATGAGACTTTTAAGTCTTACTCTTGACTGGCAACATTTACCAAAATACCTCAATCACTCTGTGGATCCTAATCTAACTAATAACCCCAGCGTTCAATGTAAAATTTAACTATGTACAATTTGTATATTCATTTCTGTATGTTGTGTGTGTTTTTTTTTTTTTTTTTTTTTTTGTGTGTGTGTATGTGTGAGAAAATAAAGTTCGATTTCATTAGAAAGAGTTCTTGAATTAATCGGCATAAAATGTTCGTGGAGTGGGAAAAAAACTAATGAAAATGTTCATTTCAAAAGTAAGGAAAAAACTACTAATGTGTTGTTAGTAAGACCCCCCCTGTACTATTCTATGTGGCTAGATCCCCCACTGTTTTCCGGGGAACCGAAAACAAGCAGAGCATCCCTAATGGGGTTTGGGGAAGTCGCCTTAATGGAGGTGGGAGGAAATAAAGCAACGGATGGAGGGGGTAGGAAGGTGACCTCTGAGTAGGGGGATGACCGGGGGCATCAGAAAATAAAGATGAGGAGCAGGGGGGGGGGTTGGGTAGACTCAGAGGTTCTCTAATACCAAAAAATAAAATCAGGAACAGGATCTCATTTGTACCACCAGTCAAGAGTTACTTTACTGAACTTATAATGCTAACCTAGGCGGGATGGGTTCCGTAGGACCCAGCACCGCCCATGCCATGCCTAAGGAGGGAACACGTATTGAAACTTGGCTCCTCGATGGATGCACAAACTAGTGCTGTGCACCCACCTCTTGTCAAATTCCACTCTAGGCAACCTCTTCCAATCGCATCTGATCTTTACTTTAAGCAAATGTTTAAAGTAAACGATCAGATCCCGATCAGGAACAGATGTCCCTTCATGGACCAACTTGAGGCGCGTGATCCAAATGGTCATGCGCGCTACTGCTAGGATCGCCAGGAAAACCAAACTTTCCTCCCTGGGGAACGGCGGCTCCATGTTGTACACAAAAGTTCCAACGTCGAGATCGAGCAGACACTCGGCATCGATGCGAGCTGTTACCCCCTCGACGTACTTTAATAGTGGCTGTATCTGGCTGCAACTAAAAAATGCGTGCTCGATTGTTTCGGGCTCGCGTTTGTCACAGCACGGACAGAAGCGGCTGGTATGTTCTTTATACCGGAAAAGTACGTCGAAGAGGGGCAGCGCATTTCGGACCAGTCGCCAAGTCAGGGAGAATTCCGAGTTATTCAGAATCTCCCGTCCCGGCGTCCAACACCATTGAGAACGGACAACCTCCATCGACCATCCCATCCACCTACAAAGTGGATCCTTCGCGGTCCCCTCCACTAAATCCCAATACAGTTTCTTCCTTGGCTGATCGAGGACATTGGTCCCTGGCAAAGCTCTAAGAGCGGTTCGACATTCGGAGAAGAACTTGGACTCCCCCTTCGGTCTACGACGACCTTCTACCGAAGGGTTGGGTTTGAGATTGGGAAACGAGTTCTCAACCACAGGGACCCAAGGAGCGTCTCCTTCAAGCGAACGACCCAGGAAAGCCAATCTCTCGGCGTTTCTATGACACAAGAGACTGGGCTGACCCAGGCCTCCCTCGCTCGGATTTTGAACACAGACCTCTCTGCAGACATAATGCTTACCCTCGTTCCACAAAAGTGAATCGAGGCACCCTTGTAAGCGGGTTAGTCATTCTGCAGGGAGAGGAAGTACAGACAAACGGTAAAGGATGAGTGGAAAGACGTATGTAGCACACGCCTCCGCCCGACCCTTCAAGGACAATTTCCTTCCAATCCAAGTCTTTACTGACGATTTGACCTTAGACTGTACTTCCGACCAATTCTTTTCCAGCTGAAGTCCCGGTCCAAACCAGACACCGAGAATGCGGACCGGTCCATCGGTCCAGCTGAAAATACCTGGAAGCGAGTTTACCCCGGCCCAGGCCCCCAACCGCAGGCCAACAGACTTGCTAGGGTTGAAGATGGCCCCTGTTACTTCTTCGTATCGAGCGAGTGCCTCGACCACCGCTTGAACGTCCGTGAGGCAAGACACGAACATGGTGACGTCATCGGCGAACGCGGAAACCCTGGCTCGTGTGCCTCCAGGGAGAGCTATTCCGCGCACGACTGGTGTAGCCGCCTCATCCCTTAACTTGTGAAGGAGGGGTTCCAACGCCAGGACATACAACAGAGGCGACAGCGGACAACCCTGTCGCACCGACCGAGAGACAGCGAATGACTCCGACAGCTTACCGTTGATCTGCACCGCCACCGTCGGCCTGTCATACAGAAGAAAGATCCACTTGCGGAAGTCCGGATTAAATCCGGCGGCCTCTAGCACAGATCCTAGGAACCGATGGTCGACCCTATCGAATGCCTTGGACTGATCCAAACTGATCAGCGCGGCTTCGGCGTCGTCTTCTGTCCCCTCTATGATCGAGCGTATCAAGTGCAAATTGTCTTGAATCGATCTCCCCTTCACAGCATAAGTCTGGTCCGGTTCGATCAAGTCAGTGATGACAACCTGCAAGCGATTCGCAAGAATCTTTGCCAAAATCTTTAACTCTGTGTTTAGCAGAGTCAAGGGCCTAAAATCATCAAAGTTTTCCCTCCCACCATGCCGTTGACCTTTCCTCATCAATGTGATCACACCCTTGGTCACCTGTCCAGGGATGGAACCCTGGGCAAACTAATGGTTGAACATATCCTTCAGAATAGGGACCAACATGGGCGACAGCCTCAAGTAAAACTCGTAGGGTAAACCATCAAGCCCCAAGGATTTGTTATAGCCGACCTGCTTCAACGCAGTAATGACCTCATGTTCAGTAATAAGACCATCACAGCTAGCCGCCCGAGCCGCCATGAGGCAGGGCGAGTCAGCCAAATAGCTGCCAAACTCATCAACCCTGAGTCCGGGTAGTTGGGTGAAGCACACCGATAGATGCTCCCGAAACCCCTCGCAGATCTCCCGAGTCGATACTAAGGGGTGTCCTTCCAGGTTATGTACTTTACGAATGTACCCATCCGAACCGCGCCTTAAAGCAGCCTTACGCTCAACAGCGTCAACATTCACAGCCTCGTTAGAAATTTTCTTTAACCTAGCCCTAACTACTTGATCTTCATACCGCTCGCTAGCCAAGCGGTTGAGATCTTGTTTAGCTAGTGCTAACTCTAGGGGGTCCCCCCCCTCCACCGCCTGGGTCAGCTTATCCTCTAAACGCTTCTTTGCCTTAGCCTTATCTATCGCGAGGCGTTGGCTATACTGGACAGAGAAGCGCCTAATTTTGGCCTTGAGACTAACCCACCACTTACTCCCTGTAACCGCCCCCACTAAAGCCCGCTGAATTAGCTCAGTGACCTTCAACCGGTAGTCCTCCAGCTCCAACAAGGTGCTGTTGAACTTCCAGTATCCGGCCAGTTTAGGCCTAGCACTTAAGTTCAAACGGGCCATAACAAGTTTATGGTCCGAGTGTCCTAGCAAGTGGAACGTGGGGCAAGATAGGAAGTCTACATCGCCTCTTCTAACTAACATCCGATCCAAGTAAGTGCTTGGATGGGAAGGCACTACAGGATGCCACGTCCACATCTCCCGCCCCGGATGATCCAGACGAAATCTGTCGACGAGATCGCACGAGGCCATCAGGTCAGACAGACTGCTGTCACACCACGCCGACCCGCTAGTCCCCCCGACCTTATCTATTTTGGGATCAAGGATTGCATTCCAATCCCCCATTAAAACTAACCGTTCTGGATCCACTAAGAAGCCCTCCAACCGTCGAAAAAAGGTTGCCCTCTCTACAGCAGCATTGGGAGCATAAACAGCAACAATCCGAAAAAAAATACAATTAACAGCAACATCAACAACAAGCGCCCGCCCGTCCTCGCCTGCGTGAACAACATTCACTGACGCTGACAGGGTGCGACTCACTAGCAAGGAGATTCCACGACTATAGGTATTGCCATATGCTGAGTAGACATCGTAATCGTTTACCAGCACCTGACAATCCCTGTCACAAACAAAGTGGGTCACCTGGATAGCGGCAATATCTACCTTGAGGGACACCAAGTCTCTCACAACGCGCGAGGCCTTGCTTCGACACCTGATGCCCCTAACATTCAATGTAGCTAAGTTCAAAGACATGATCACTTACCTCAAGCACTGTCACAGACGGGTCTGAAATCCTTGGCAGTGAGGACATGGCAGGCCTGGCCAACGCTGCCGGTAAGTAAATCCGATGAAGGTGATCCATCCTTGGCCACGCCCCCCACGTCCAGGGGGAAGGTTAGCTTAAGTGCCCTGTATAGCGATGGGTGTACATACATGGGGATTCTACCCTCACATTTAAAGAAAATGTTGGTCAGCGAAGGATGGTGCCTATCCACCAGCTGCTGGCCTGGGATCGCATTCTTCGCTGCCTTAATCATTGCCCACATTCCTTCAGTCTTAGCATCCTTGTTGACCCTAACGAAAGTGGTCAACAAGGGAGCGTCCTTGAATTTAGTGGGGTCTGTTACTAGGTCTCCACCGACTTTTTCCAAGTTTTTTAGTTTATTGTACCGGACCTTCTGTTGTCCTTTAAGGTCCGGAGCCGGTTGGAGAGGGTCTGTTTCACAAATCCTGCTTCTTGGCAGGAAGGGGAGCTTTTTGGTCCGTTCAGTGCGGACTTTGGGAGTGGGGGAGGGGACCTCTTTTGGTTGATGGGGAGGCTGGGCGCTTGGGGAGGGGGTAGCCTGCTCGTTTTCTTCTTTTTGGCTCCTGTCACAGGATGAGGGGCGGGAAGAGTTTCTTTGGGCCTTTATAGGAGAGGGGGAAGGTTGTTCGGGTTGCTGGGGTGTTGGGATCACAGGGGACTCATCCTGTGTTGTTATTGCGAGGGAGTCCTTCTCAGTCTCAGTGGGGGTAGGAGGGTTTGCGCGTGTCTTGCGGCTTTTCCTCCTCCTGGCCCTCCTGATCTCTGTTGCGCTCAGGGCCATAGAGACTGTTGTTGTCTCTTCCTCTGCCTCTGACACGGCCTCCTCCTCAGATTCTGGTAGTTTCCTCTTGTTTGAGGAGGAGGGTGTCTGTGTGTCCATCTTCTCCGTCTCGCTCTTCGGTTGGTCTTGGTCTTGGGTGACTGTCTGCAAGGATGGCTGTTTGTTGGTCTTGCCTTTCTTTACGACCGTCACCCAGCCTGTCGGTGCCTCTGGAGGATTTGCGGCCGGCGCGGGAGCAGCGGCTTGATTTGTTGTCACGCTTGTTCCCGCCGCTTTTGTGGGCTTCTTCCCTCCATTCCTCTTCGGACAGTCCTTCGCCATATGCCCTTGTTGTGTGCACAGCCAGCAATGGGGCCTCCTCCCTTCCACTATAAGGGAGAGTGTCCACTCTCCGAACTTGAGTGTGGCTGGGATGGCGTAGAATCCCGCCTTGTCCAGGACCATCTGTACATTGTAGTCCCCGGTCATGATGTTTCTTAATCCGCGGACCGGGGTGACTTCCTCTACGTCCCCATACTGGCTTAGGATGGCCCCCAGTTGTTTGGCCTCCATATAGCAGGGGACGTTTAGAGCAGAAACATTTGCTCTCCTCTTGTTCATATAAATGGGTTGGAGTTTTATGTTCCTGCTCTGATGGCTGGTCTTGGACAGCCTGACTGCGTCCTCGGAGGTGGGGAGCAGAACATCCCACTGTGCGTAACTCCTTCTACAGATGTAGTTGGCGGGAATGTTCTGCTCCAGCAACACGTTCATCATGGTGTCCTTGTTGACGCCCGTCAGACCCCTTGTCTTGGTGTCTAAAGTTATCAGCGAGAGCACTCTTTTCTCCAGAACTTCCACTTGACCCGGGAGGGGTTGGATGTTGTTCCCCTGGGTATACTCCTTGTAAGTGGAGTCGAAGAGTGCTCTGTAGTCATCGGGCGTCAACTTCCCTTGCTGCTCTTTGGGGCCCCATGCCGGTCCTCCATCCTGGTGGGTGTCAGCTGGACTCGGGTTGGGGGGCGTAGCTGGTGTTGTGGGGCTCTCTCTTGTTATGGGCATTTTTGGTTTCGGAACTGGGCCGTTACCAGGCAAAGTAGGCCATTGTGTCTTTGGCGTTGTTTCGTCCTGGCTTGGTTTGCTCTCCGGGCCGCTCCCCTTTCTTATTTTCTTCCTTTGCTGGGTGGCTGTCCCCTTGGGGGATGGAGGTGTCTCCCCTTCTGGTGCCGTGTTCCCAGCTGGAGCCTTGGTGAGTACTGTCAAGGGTGTCTCTCCTTCCAGCTTGCTTTTGTTACCACTGGCCAGAGAGTCACCCCTTTTCCGTATTTAGTCCTCTTGGGGAGTGTTGGGGGGCCAATCACTGTCTTCCCCGCCGAATAGTGAGCAGATGGAGTCTATTACATCTTCATCCAGCGCCTCGGTTTGGTCCGCGGTGCTGTTTTCCTCCTTTTCTTTTGGGGAGTCGCCCTTTGGGGGAGCGGGGGATGGGTTCCCCGGTCTTCCTCCCTTGGTTCTGCCGTCCTGGGGTGCAGCTGGTTGGCTGGGTTCTGCACTTTCCCCAGCTAGTGACTTAACGACAGCTTTTTCCACTGGGTTGCCCTCGTGGGGAGCGGTTGCAGGTGCTTTTCGGGGGGTCGCCGTGAGCTGCGGCCCTACCCTCCCGCTTTCTTCCAAGGTCGCCGCGCGCCGGGGCCCTACCTTGTTTCCTGGCGCCGTCTCGCCGGGAGATGCATCAGCTCCCTCACATAGGGAGTCGTTAGCAGTTGAGATGCTGCGCATTTGGGGTGACGTACCCTCCTGCCTGGCCTCGTGGCTGTTGCACTGGCCGCTGGCGCGGACCAAAGTGTAGTGGGGGAAAAAAAACCCAGGGGAATGGAGGGGGAGGAGGGGGAGGAGCGGACTTTTAAGAAATTAGAGTTTTTGACTTCCCCTCACGGGGATGTCGGGTTAGCAGCTCAGATCCCTCCGTGAGGGGGGAGAGCAGAGAAGAAAGACGCAGTGGGTGCTAGCGGGTCAGAGTGCCGCGTCGCAATTAAGAGAGAGAGGGGATAGGCATCCCTGCCCACAGAGGGGAGCAGAAACGAAGCACCTACCCTACCCCACGTCACCCTACCCACTAACTTACCCCAACGGAAGCGAGAAAGAGAACCCTGTCTGCTCGATCCACTGGGAGAGCAGCGAAGATAGACAAAGTTTGGGCCTGGCAGGTCAGAGTGCTGCTCAGGCAATTAAGTGTGGAGAAATTAGACCATCCCCTGTCTCTAGAGGGAAGAGACTGGAACGAAGAAAAAACGCATGCAAAAAACAACAAAAGCAGGTCTCAACTACCAGCTAGTGGTGTTGGTCCCGAGATTCCAGTCTCCCAAAAAAGGGGATCGGTTTCCGGGTCCAAGCTCCCACAAATGTGGAGTCGGTCCTTTAGGTCCTGACTCCCCAAAGGAGGGTGTCGGTCCTTGCTAACGAAGGTTAGTATGAAAACACCTTAACCTAGCCCGAAAGCCCGGTGGCGGAAAGTTTCGTAACTGAGAGAACAGATGGTATTTATTTGCTCCCCCAGCGAGCAAATTAAGCACAAGGCCGATTTTTAATGTGAGGAGTGAAGGGAGGGGGAAGGGAAAAAGGGGACCAGCTCCCGAGAGGTGGGAAATGGGAGCTGGTTAATGGTCAGGCATGTGGGGTTGCCCCCACATCTGGTCTTTGCTAGTCATAGCTTGCAGTATCTGCCGGAACAGATGGTATTTATTTGCTCCCCCACCGAGCAAATTAGGCACAAGGCCGATTTTTAATGTGAGGAGTGAAGGGAGGGGGAGGGAAAAAGGGGACCAGCTCCCGAGAGGTGGGAAATGGGAGCTGGTTAATGGTCAGGCATGTGGGGTTGCCCCCACATCTGGTCTTTGCTAGTCATAGCTAGTCATAGCTTGCAGCATCTGCCGGAAAAGATGGTATTTATTTGCTCCCCCACCGAGCAAATTAGGCACAAGGCCAATTTTTAATGTGAGGAGTGAAGGGAGGGGAAAGGGAAAAAGGGGACCAGCTCCCGAGAGGTGGGAATGGGAGCTGGTTAAAGATCAGGTATGTGGGGTTGCCCCCACATCTGGTCTTTGCTAGTCATAGCTAGTCATAGCTTGCAGTATCTGCCGGAACAGATGGTATTTATTTGCTCCCCCACCGAGCAAATTAGGCACAAGGCCGATTTTTAATGTGAGGAGTGAAGGGAGGGGGAAGGGAAAAACGGGACCAGCTCCCGAGAGGTGGGAAATGGGAGCTGGTTAAAGGTCAAGCATGTGGGGTTGCCCCCACATCTGGTCTTTGCTAGTCATAGCTAGTCATAGCTAGTCATAGCTTGCAGTATCTGCCGGAACAGATGGTATTTATTTGCTCCCCCACCGAGCAAATTAGGCACAAGGCCGATTTTTAAAATGAGGAGTGAAGGGGAAATGGGGACCAACTCCCCGGGGAGTAGGGGAGCTGGATAGTGACAATTGGTATGAAGGGTTGCCCCTACATTGACCAAGGTCTTATATGTGGAGTTGCCCCCACATATGGTCTTTGCTTGCAGTATCTGCCGGAACAGATGGTATTTATTTGCTCCCCCACTGAGCAAATTAGGCACAAGGCCGTTTTTAATGTGAGGTAAAAACCAGCTCCCCTAAAAGTAGGCAAAAAGGGGGCACTCTGGTTACCAAAAATAATAATTGTCCCAGTATAGAGGGTTTCCCCTCCATTGACTGGTACAAATTATCTTAAGTGCAGTATCTGCCGGAACAGATGGTATTTATTTGCTCCCCCACCGAGCAAATTAGGCACAAGGCCGATTTTTAATGTGAGGAGTGAAGGGAGGGGGAAGGGAAAAAGGGGACCAGCTCCCGAGAGGTGGGAAATGGGAGCTGGTTAATGGTCAGGCATGTGGGGTTGCCCCCACATCTGGTCTTTGCTAGTCATAGCTTGCAGTATCTGCCGGAACAGATGGTATTTATTTGCTCCCCCACTGAGCAAATTAGGCACAAGGCCGTTTTTAATGTGAGGTAAAAACCAGCTCCCCTAAAAGTAGGCAAAAAGGGGGCACTCTGGTTACCAAAAATAATAATTGTCCCAGTATAGAGGGTTTCCCCTCCATTGACTGGTACAAATTATGTTAAGTGCAGCATCTGCCGGAACAGATGGTGTTTATTTGCTCCCCCACCGAGCAAATTAGGCACAAGGCCGATTTTTAAAGTGAGAAGTGAAGGGAAAATGGGGACCAACTCCCCGGGGAGTAGGGGAGCTGGATAGTGACAATTGGTATGAAGGGTTGCCCCTACATTGACCAAGGTCTTATATGTGGGGTCGCCCCCACATATGGTCTTTGCTTGCAGTATCTGCCGGAACAGATGGTATTTATTTGCTCCCCCACTGAGCAAATTAGGCACAAGGCCGATTTTTAAAGTGAGGAGTGAAGGGGAAATGGGGACCAACTCCCCGGGGAGTAGGGGAGCTGGATAGTGACAATTGGTATGAAGGGTTGCCCCTACATTGACCAAGGTCTTATATGTGGAGTTGCCCCCACATATGGTATTTGCTTGCAGTATCTGCCGGAACAGATGGTATTTATTTGCTCCCCCACTGAGCAAATTAGGCACAAGGCCGATTTTTAAAGTGAGGAGTGAAGGGGAAATGGGGACCAACTCCCCGGGGAGTAGGGGAGCTGGATAGTGACAATTGGTATGAAGGGTTTCCCCTACATTGACCAAGGTCTTATATGTGGAGTTGCCCCCACATATGGTCTTTGCTTGCAGTATCTGCCGGAACAGATGGTATTTATTTGCTCCCCCACTGAGCAAATTAGGCACAAGGCCGTTTTTAATGTGAGGTAAAAACCAGCTCCCCTAAAAGTAGGCAAAAAGGGGGCACTCTGGTTACCAAAAATAATAATTGTCCCAGTATAGAGGGCTTCCCCTCCATTGACTGGTACAAACCATCTGAAGTGCAGCATCTGCCGGAACAGATGGTGTTTATTTGCTCCCCCACAGAGCAAATTAGGCACAAGGCCGTTTTTAATGTGAGGTAAAAACCAGCTCCCCTAAAAGTAGGCAAAAAGGGGGCACTCTGGTTACCAAAAATAATAATTGTCCCAGTATAGAGGGTTTCCCCTCCATTGACTGGTACAAATTATCCTAAGTGCAGTATCTGCCGGAACAGATGGTATTTATTTGCTCCCCCACCGAGCAAATTAGGCACAAAGCCGATTTTTAATGTGAGGAGTGAAGGGAGGGGGAAGGGAAAAAGGGGACCAGCTTCCGAGAGGTGGGAAATGGGGGCTGGTTAATGGTCAGGCATGTGGGGTTGCCCCCACATCTGGTCTTTGCTAGTCATAGCTAGTCATAGCTTGCAGCATCTGCCGGAACAGATGGTATTTATTTGCTCCCCCACTGAGCAAATTAGGCACAAGGCCGTTTTTAATGTGAGGTAAAAACCAGCTCCCCTAAAAGGGGTCACTCTGGTTACCAAAAATAATAATTGTCCCAGTATAGAGGGTTTCCCCTCCATTGACTGGTACAATTTATCTTAAGTGCAGCATCTGCCGGAACAGATACTACACTTTGATCTTGACCAAAAGGCCAAGAAAAGCTTAAAAAGCTAAGAACAGCATCTATTAACAACATACCTTTGATCTTAACCAAAAAGGCTAAGCACAAAAGTGTTACGGACAGACCGACAAACCGACCGACCGACAGACCGACTGACCGACCAACGGACCGACGGAGTGACTTATAGAGTCGCTTGCACGCGACTAAAAATTGAAGTCAAGATTAAAATCACTTGTATATCGACTAAATAAATGATAATGGAGGATATTTCTGTTCCATGATAAGGGCTGTCCCCTTTTCATGTAAGTATAAAAATAGAGAGATTTAGTTAAAATGAAAATGAAATAGAATAGACGAAATTCGAACTTCGTAATTTAGGTTTAGAAATAGATTACGAGAGAGAATTAGCAAATGGAATGTAAAAAACAAACCATTGTTTAGCTTAGAGATAAAATAGTTTTAAGAAAAGAATGTGCATTGTCAATTCTGTTATGAAATTCAATTGAAGAATGCAACTATAAGATAATTTAATAAACCTGTTTTTAACATATTGGAAATATAGGTTACTGGGAATATAGGTAAAAATTCCCTTTGTAAACAAAGGAAAAAGTTTTGGACACGCATTTCCAGAACACGTGAAAGAAGACACATGTTTTAACATGTGTATGAAGTCATGGAAAATGGGAAGTTCTCGATATAGTTAGAAACTTTAGGGTTAAGCAAGAGAGTCTGAGAGAGAGTCAGAGGGAGTCTGAGGACGACAGACGATAGACTGGAGTTGGGAGTCGAAGGTCTAGAAGCGAGACGGTCACCTTTGAAACATAGAATGTGAAACTTTGAATTCCTGAAAGCAAAGCCACCGGCCGGTCCATAGAAATAAACCCATCATGTGTTTTTATAAACGTCGTCTTTGTGTTGTAATTCTACCAAAAAGGTAAAGTGGAAATTGTCATTATATGTTTTCTATATCATGTGGTTTAAAATGTCTTTACATACACAATGTCTCAACACTCAAAGAGCTTCTACACTTCTAAGTATGAACATTTAATATATATGAATCTATTCATAACACGAACACAGAAAGCAACAACATCTCTCTTAATAAGACTCTTAACAACAACAACAACGTCTCTCTCTAAGACTCTCTCTTTAATAAGACTCTTACTAAGACTCTAAGACACTAAGAGTCACTTTTAATAAGATTTAATATAATAATAATGAAACGTAACATTTCTACAGGTGCCTATGTAGCAGGGAGCAGACGCACGTTTGCAAATGCCGAATCGCGTGCGAAGAAAAAAGACTGTCCAAAGACCGTGTGCGCAGACTAAGGTTCAGCACATTCGAGATCACGTTTGGAATCACGTGTTATTCGGGAAAGTACCCAGAAATAAATGTCATTGTTACAAAAACGTGGCTTGTCCTATGTTTCTTGCGATGTACACTGCCACAACGTGTTGAGTCCCGGGGACCTACCCGTGTAAATGTGTGTAACGTTGCATCTTGATTCCCCTTTGTATACGTCACGAATATGGTCCCCGTTCACCACGCCAGTAAGATAGATAGATCGATAGCTAAATAGATAAAAAGATAGATAGATAACTAGATCGACAGATATATCGATAATACACATAGATATATTGATAGATCGACAGAAAGATAAATAACAATTAATTTCCCGTGTCAAATTTCTCCCACTCTTTATCTGTGCCTAAATCAAACGTGGATTGCATGAACAAAACTTCTTCCTTAGAACTGTATGCCTGTGGAACTCTGTTCCGTCTGCCTGCTTCCCACCTGACTACAACTTGGATGTCTTCAAGTCCAACGTTAACAAATTCATAATGATCCGCCCCTTAAGTAAACACTTCATCAAATCTACACACTGACGTAATGTACTTGCAATAACCCTTATCCCTGAGTGGCTTCCGGGCCTTGATAAGTGGTGACCACTGTGTAAAAAAAAAAACTAAAAACAAAAAACTACATAACAATATCATAAGGACAGAAAAATTCCTTTTTAATTGGAATTCATTATTGAGATGAGTATTATTTATATTAATTTATTGCAGACTATAATTCTCATCTTTATTAATTGTTGTTTCTTTTAATTTTTTTTCTCGATCTTGTCTTTATTGTTTTAATAATATAATAAATTTTTCTATAACTGTAATTTTTATCTTTTTACTAGCGGAGGTACCCGGCGTTGCCCGAGTGTTTGTTTCCGGGACGGGGGGGGGAGTTTTAAAAAATGTTATGGTAGGTAAGTAGGAAGGATCAAACCCGGAGTCATGAGTAAAAGTAGGAAAATAAAGTGTGAAAAAAACAAAAACAAAAAAAAAACATCTGCAACGTTAACAGTTCGGCCACCAAGAAAAGTCCATTCCAGTTGTTTAGGAAAAAAAAAAAAACGACTTTGGTAGGTCGGCGCGAACGTGAAAATATAATGTGAATTGTCCAGCACGCTAACCACTACGCCACAGAGCACTGCAGCTTAGTTTAGTGATTTTAAATAACTTCACATGAAAGAACTACGAAGCCAAACCGGTGTTCTCTTCTCAACTGTTCCTTGTGAACGATCCCCAAACGGTGTTAAGTGGTGGCAGGGGGAGGAGGAATTTATTAGAGAGAAAATATTTTACCACTTCCATTGATCTTAACCGATTTTGGCCGTGACTTCTCAGCAGAAAAAGTATAGAAATCTAAGATTATCGAGGAATTTGAGAAATAATAAGCCTATAACACACCTCAGATATTGTTCTGCCGTTTGTGCATATTATATTTGCATGAAATATCTTGATTTTTAATCCTACTAAGGTCAAAATCCGACGGGAAAAAAAATGAGTTCATTTTATTTATATAGAAGAGAAGAGAAGAAGATATATATATAGAGAGTTTTGTAATATATATGTGTTTTATATATGTACGAGACGATGTACCTGGCGTTGCCCGGCCGTAAAATACGCTTATATATTATATTTTGATGATTGCAGAATTTTTATTTATCATAAACAGAAATACCGTAAGAATTAAAACGAGTATTATGTTTTCTCATAAACAGTTCAGTGGTTTTACTTGAAAGTAAAAAAAAAAAACAAAAAACAAAAAAAAAAAAACTACTTGAGCTGAGATCGAAGCTAAAACCTAGAAACAATGAGTTGAGTACGATAATCATTACACCAGCAGGACATGACTTTCGAATAGTGTTTTCAGACCAACTCATACTTTACATAAGAAAACCTCCATATTTCACAACCACACATGCGCAGTCGTGAAACAGTTAAAAAAAGAGAAAAATCCGGTTACCTCCCACGTACAAATTTCTTTTATTTGGACCTCTTAGCAGCCCGTTTTTTTTCCGGATAAAAGCGAATTAAAAGTTTTCCGTATGTTAGAATATCATATATACCTAATTTCATGTCCGTGAATAAAATACTCGTCGAGTATATAGGTTGAGAAATATCCTAAGATACACATTCTTTTATAGAAATTTATAAACATGTATGAATCAGCGAATACGTAACTACGTGTCTGTAAAAATAGATATATGAATATTTATCGTCGTAATAAGATCTCCGTTGGTTCACTTGCTTCGGTTCGTACGTTATAATTAAAAAAATAAGCAACAGAAGCTTTTTAAAAACCGTAACTTAATCCACGAATTAACACTTGAATATATATTTCAGAAAATTAAATTATTAAGGAAATAAATGTTAGCGGCACGAACATTCATTAAGTTTGTATGCAATTACATATTTATTTACTAGCAATGCTTCAAGCGAACTACTTTTAACACATAAACACACACGCACATGCACATACGTATATACATATATATACACATATATATATATACACACACACATATATATATATATATACAGCATAATCACGTTGACACACCGGTTCTCGTCAGATCACAGAAGTTAAGCAACGTTGAGCCTGGCTAATACCAGATGGGTGACCATTTGGGAATTCTAGGCGCTGTATGTGCTTTCCGCTTATCTCGGCATTGTTTCCAGTCGTCTTGTAACTCAACTTGCCACTGGTATGCAACAATGTTGACTCAGGAGAGACGTGGTTGGAGATTGTGCAACTCTTGCCACACAAATTTCACGCGCAGGCACCCTTACAGTGGGTATCCATAGTCTGTCAAGACTGAAGGAAGCCTTTATACATATATATATATATATATATATATATATATGTATGTGTGTGTGTGTGTGTGTGTGTGTGTGTGTGTGCGTATCTATATATGCGTGGGAAAGATAGTGTGCCCTTCCAGAACTCGGTTCTTATTTTCGAGCACTTTACGTCGATATGAAATAAATCGGTCACTAAAGCTTACGTACGCAGATGATAAAATCACATGATCCCTTTCGGCATTCATTAATTACATTTACGATTTATATAAATATTAATTTCAACTATGTTGTCGCCACGGTGAACGTTGGCCGGGCGGTTTATTCTTTGCTAATTGAGTAAGAAATGGTTTCTTAGCCGGGTTTGAATCTATTGATCGGCAGTAATAATGACTCCCTTCACTGATGCTTCCCGAAATGATGAAACACTGGTATCTGTAGGTATTAAAAATAATTATAGTAATAATTATATATATATATATATATATATATATATATATATATATATATATATATATATATATATATATATAATGAGTGTGTATTTCATTTAAAAATATAGACAAGTATACATATTTTAGTTTGGATCATTTCTAATTTTTTGGTAATTTTCTCTGCTAATGACAGGAACTGGCTGATAAAAATGCCTTAGTTACTTTTGACTCGAGTTCTTTCGATTTTTCTGACAACAGCACCATTGATAAACACCTGACTTACCAACATCTTACAATTTTTAGTAAAGAACACATTTATTTTTAAATAGCACAAACAACCATAGTCTTCTGCGACTAGATGCATTAAAAATTAAAGCCAACAAAATTCGGCTCATAAAAAATGCCACAATTTTTGTTTTTTAAACTATAACTCTATAATTGAAATAACATTTAAGCGTATATTTCAGATCATTAAATTATATAGGAAAGAAATGTTAGCGAAACAAACACATTCCTCCGGCCAAGGACAGTTTTGGAAAAAAAAAGACTTGTATGTTTTGAATATATAATGTAATATTCATTACAATAGTTTTTTTAGCGACAAAAATATTTTTGTTCTGTTACAAAACTTATTAGTAAACAAAGATAGACATCGTAAATTATCTTATTTAATAAGACCATTCTCTACGACTATGCGATTCACATATAATTTAAACGCATAAAAGAATACATTTCTAACTTTTAAAATAACAAAATGACAGAAACTTTTGGCCTTAAAAAAAAGAGGCACTTTGGATTGATAAAAAATGTAAACTACCTCAGTCTAGAAATATATCTGTAAATGTTTATTGTGTAATCTAGGGCGCTATTTTTTTAAACAATCAAAGCGAGGAAAGATGAAGTATAGTATCAAAACGGATACGACACTTTGCGCTTAAGCGTAAAGGACATTTTACACTTTGCATCTAGCTAAATCATTAAGGAGAGTTTTGAAAAAAGACTGTGTATTTTGTGCGTGAAATGCAATATTCATAGCTTTGGTTTGTAAAATAGTAGCATTAGCATTGGAAAAATGTTAAATCGTAATTTTGATTTAATCGCATAATAAACGATGGATGAAAATAATATACCACCACGAGTATATATACGAGTATCCCACTATATATTGTAAACCGACCCCCAAGACAAACGCACCCTACACAAAAGAAACGCATTCCCTCAATTTATCTTGTAAATATACGGAACACAATAAGTAAATACAACGACAAAACAAAATAAATTGTGCACGAAATTTTTTTTATGACGAGAGAGGTCTTTCGTGTAAGTCACAAAGTATCCATTGTTATATTCCTAAAGTTTGTATATTTCCGTTAATCTTCAAATCTGTTGAACGCATGCCAGCTGCAAAAGAAAACTGGCCGAAACTTGTTGAGAGAGGGATCATTATTTCCAGCGTAGTATACGAAAGTAGTAATGGTAAACGTGTAATAGTAAAAGCTTTACATGGACGGTGCTGCTGTTAAAGCCGTGACTAATCAAGAATGGTTCCCCGTTACGTTGTAGTGAATAAGAGAACAAAGTAATTAGAATTGTGCTATCACTGGTAATTATGCCTTATTTTGGCATGTGATTTATGATAACGGATGAAAGCGACTGATAATAGGCGTTGTGGTTCATGTGTGGCCACATCATACTACTTCATATCTTCTAAGTCGGCTAGAAAATCAACACCAAATGTGCTGAAGAGTATGGTTATCCTCTGGTGCAATCATGTGGCCGCTGGCAGACACTAGATGTGGCAACAGGACTCGCCGCTGGCCTATAAGTCCAAAGAGATCCAGGCTTGGGTTCAGAAGGAGTTCTACCATTTAGTACCTTTCTCCCACTGGCTTATCTCCTACTCATATCTTAATCTGCTGGACTACTTCATTTGGTTATCCGTCAAGAACGTCATCAATATGACATATCACAACACCAAAACCAGCCTGATCGTCGCCATCCGCCGAGTATTTGCCGAGTATTCGCCGAGCTCCAGTCGGCGCCTGTGGAAAAAGCATGCTTCTAGTTCCGAACCTGTATCAAGGCGGTGATTGAGGCTGAAGGCGGCTACATTGAATACATTACAGCTCTACTACATAATCAAGTTACTTGAATTGATTTTTCAAATAAATCTGTAGTGTTGTTTTCTTTAGGGCGACACTTTTATCGTTCCATCCTCTAGACTTTCATGTATTGTTGTTATTCTATGGGATTGCCATATCAACGATGATGCAGATAGAGCCTTGTCTTGTATTTTCTTTATGTACCTTTCTTGTCTGACGGAGAAAGACCTGGATTATTAAAGAACGTTAAAGTTGAATTCGCAATAAAACCTCAACGTCCTACGTCGATAGGAAATACAATGTTTTTCCAACGATTTCTTACACATTTTACTTGGTTATCGTCATATATTTCCAACATATGCTGGTGTGCCCCGTCAAAATTTTACAGGAATAGAACCTTAAATTCAAGGAAAAAAAAACATATTTAAAAGTAACGGACTAAATGACGATGTCCAGACGCCGATCCGTTAACGTTATTTCAGTTGTTAATACGAATTGGCATTCTAAGTCGAATGCAACCTGCCAGTCGCGCAGCTATCAACCAATGACAATTTCTGCCTATTTTTACAAAAAGATTTTGAATATATATATATATATATATATATATATATATATATATATATATATATATATATATATGTGTGTGTGTGTGTGTGTGTGCGCGTGCGTGTGTGTGTGTAAAAGGCTGTATATCTACCTGTCTGCCTATCTGTCTGTCTCCATATTTAAAAACTTTATCTAACTAAAAGTTGTAGAGCGGCGCCAGGGACCTTTTACGGGTCTTTAGTTGGTTAAAATGTATTTGAAAAAGGTCAAAATGGGTCACGATTGAATAAATCATTATACGTTTTGTACATTCATCTTAGTTTATTTTTAAGTATTAATTTTTAAGCAGTTCATATACGTTTCACGTTGTTATAGGGAAAACGTCACAAGCTTTAAATGCTGTTGTTTCGGTTTCGGTTTCGATTTTAGCTATTTGCACCCAAATAGTATTTTCACTTTAGAAATCACAACTCCACTACAATATATCCGAAATGTGGACACATGAACATATTATATTAAAGCGTATTTTACGCCTGGGCAAAACCGGGCGATCCCTCGTAGTCTAATATAAAAAAAAGGCTATATGTCTGTCTCCATATTTTCAAACTCTATCTCTTCCAAAATTACAAGTCGCAGAGTGGCGCTAGGAGCCTCAAATGATTGGATGTTTTACGGACTGTTGTCTTATGAGTGTTTATCCGGTTAAAATAGTTTTTAAAAGTGTCAAAATTAGTCAATATTGGAATAATGTTATACATTTTTTTACATTCATCTTAGTTTTTAAAACTTTTATTTTTAACAGTTCATGTGTGTGTCACCAGTTTGAATGTTGTAGTTTCGATTCTAGCTGATGGCACCCAAATCCTTATTTTTACGTTTTAAATCACGACTCTAAAATAATATATATAAAATGTGGACAAATTAACATTATATTTAAGCGTATTTTACACCCTGGCAAAACTAGGCCCTCCCCTCTCCAGCGCTTATATATATATATATATATATATATATATATATATATATATATATATATATATATATATATATATATATATATATATATATATAGTTTTACGGACTGTTGTCTTATGAATGTTTATCCGGTTAAAATAGTTTTTAAAAGTATCAAAATTAATCAATATTACACCCTGGCAAAACTGGGCCCTCCCTTCTCCAGCGTGTATATATATATATATATATATATATATATATATATATATATATATATATATATATATATATATATATACTAGTGCAACTACCCATCCGGACCAGGTATAAAGAACAATCGTAGGATCATTTTGAAATTTTAATGCTTCTCTTTCTTATATAACATTTTCGATAGCCCTAAGTGGAGTTCGCTAAAATATAAATAATATGCTGACGTCATCCAGTCTTTTCCTTAGACTTCACATTTCATAGTTGCTTAGATTTCACATTTCATAGTTGCTTAGACTTCACATTGCATGGCTGCTTAGACTTAACATTTAATAGTTGCTTAGACTTCACATTTCATGACTGCTTAGATTTCACATTTAATAGTTGCTTAGACTTCACGTTTCATAGTTGCTTAGACTTCACATTTCATGACTGCTTAGACTTCACATTTAATAGTTGCTTAGACTTCACATTTCATAGTTGCTTAGACCACGTTTCATAGTTGTTTAGACTTCACATTTCATAGTTGCTTAGGCTTCACATTTCATAGTTGCTTAGACTTCACATTTCATAGTTGCTTAGAGTACATATTCTATAGTTGCTTAGTTTGTTTGCCCGATCGTAAAATACGCTTCAATATGATATTTTAATTCATGCAAGTTTGTATTTATTATCATTATAGAACCAAATCTCTATGGTTTATTATATTAAAACCAATATATTGTAGTGATTTCAAACATGAAAAAGAATATAAAACTTGTGTGTCAT
Organism: Euprymna scolopes; assembly: GCF_053919585.1. Classification (NCBI taxonomy): domain Eukaryota; kingdom Metazoa; phylum Mollusca; class Cephalopoda; order Sepiida; family Sepiolidae; genus Euprymna; species Euprymna scolopes. The sequence continues at coordinate 19,954,517 of NC_136517.1, forward strand.
CAGAAATTGGCACTTGCAACTCCCCAGTAGCATTCCGTATACGCTGAACTTAGTCCATACGTTGTTAACTGCATGTTAAATGCTTATTGGCGCATGCATAGAATAGCACTATCAGTCGTATTACTCCTGCCAAGTTCCATTTTTTTTATTTAGACTACATAGCAGCTATTTTTACCGGTCGAAGACCAAATCGAAATTGTTCCACATGTCCAAATACACTATATATCAAATTTCGAATATCTACACCAAATATTGGCAGAAGATTTTAGTGGAGACCGTTCCTTACAAACAGACAGACAGAGAAGGTCACATGATATTTTAATTTACGCAAATTTCGTATTTATTATTACCGAGTGATTTATTTCATATTATATTATACCTAATGTAGAGTCATGATTTGAAAAGTAAAACAAATATGATTTGAATGCCAAAACAACAAAATATAGTTTCATGAGTGAAACTATGTCTACAAGACACACGATTGAAGTTTATTTGTTCTCAATATGGTTGAACTATGCAAAGGAAGGTGAATTTTATTAAACAGAAGTTGGTTTCACTAACAACAATGTTTTAGATAGACAAGATGCAAGAAAGAGCGGACAATCCACAGAGTTATTATATATATCATTATATATATCATTATGTATATCATTATATAAAGCTGAATGTGTGTGCGTGTGTGTGTGTGTCTGGTCACGAATAGGCTCCTATATGGTTGACTATTTTAAAAAACGGATTGCATATAATGATAGAAGATGTATCGAGACACAGGAATGGGTATGTTTGATCTGGCATAACGGTGGTTCATTAAAATTGTGGGGTCTGCGTTCGCGCCTGGTCCACAAAGTATGGCAATAAAAAATTAAAAAATTAAAAAAAAAAGTTTACAAGTGTTTTGATATAGATGTACATAATAATACTTTGATAAGTATGTTTTAACTTATATAGGGATGGTATAATAAAATTGTGGGGTCTGCGTTCGCGCCTGGCCTCCATAGAATGGAAAAAGGCACACACTTTAATAAAGACTTTTCATATCTATCTGCGTAAGTATACTTTGATAATTATGTGTCAGTTTGAAGAAATATGGTATAATAAAATTATGGGGTGTTCGTTCGTGCCTGACCTCCATAGAATGGAAATATGTCACAAAGTTTAACAAGTTTTTTTTTTAATATAGATCCACAGAATATTGTGATAAGTGTTTAAGTGTGAACAGGTATGGTATAATAAATTATAGGGTTTATCTATTTTATTTTTACTTTCATCATATTTTGCTTTGGTTTTGATACCCCCAAATTCAACCCAAATTTACAACCCTTCCTTTTCATAACCTATCATACTTTCATAAATCAGAGTCCATTTTCTGTAGGGTGCTTTTGAACCCAGTCAACGACGGGTACTTTTGCTAGTATTATATATATATATATATATATATATATATATATATATAGTAATTTATAAAATATATATGGCGATTAAGCTACACTGAATATTCCGCGTTTCATCCACTCTAGGACTTTTCCTTAATAACTAGCTTTACCTACGTATTGAGCACTTTTGAAGTAACTACTTAAAGTTTACGCATAAATCTATACTTTCGTATATTAATTTTATGTGAGTAAATTAAATAGTTATATATATATATATATATATATATATATATATATATATATATATATATATATATATATTAGATCTACATATATATATATTAGATCTACTCGGCCGCGCGTTGCTATAGCTCAGTTTTTTAAATGCCCCCCCCCCAAAAAAAGAGCAGATTTATGTTTTTTTCAAGAAAGAATTAGTCTGGCAAACCGTTTTGTTATTATAAAAATATCCTTGAAGCAATTAATACAGAAAATAGTTTATTTAGTAATTTATTTGCGGACTCCTATAATTGTTTTTTCACAACAATCTCTCAATATGTAAATTTTTTGTTTGTTTTACTTATAGCAATGTATCGTAGCAGGAAGGAGAGAGATACGGAGAATAAACATATATATGTAGAGAGGAGAGAGAGGGAGAGAGAGAGAGGGAGAGAGAGAGAGAAAGAAAGAATTCGGGTATAAACGAAAATATACGAACGAATGTAAAATATTTCGTTTACGAAAATAATATTCTTTTTCGTGTAAGAGCACGAGAGAGATAAGGAGAGCAGCAATGTACTTAGAGCCGAGAAATAGGTATCATTGCGACGCAATATTTTAATGGTCGGTTAGTGTTCGTTTATGATTAGAATACCATTAATCCGGAATGTAAGAATGATCAGAGCTTAGCCAATCAGAATGGTGGAATTAGGCTGGAGAGATATTATTTTTGATTGGAAAAATTGAAAGCTTATGTTATGTGTAGGTATGTAATAACCAATTAATGGCGGTGGAAGCAGTGGAAAATGTAGAATTGTATCCAGTGACTCCTTGTTCTAAAGATATTGTGATTGTGATGGTGTCGCGGGAAAGATTTCACGAATGAACGTGTATGGGATGATGGTGGAAAGCTACATTAGATAGTGGTTGACAGACTAGATATGATGGTGGAAAGTTGCATTAGATAGTGGTTGACAGACTAGATATACTGAATTTGTATTTGGTATCTGTTGTTGCAAACCTACGTTACTTTGGTTCAGGGGGGAATGTCTGCAGTCAGATAATATATATATATATATATATATATATATATATATATATATATATATATATGCGCTAGCTTAGTGTTTAAGTATTCCAGCCGAATGCACGATTATTAAGAAAAATATTTCAAAATAATCTCGTAATATTTATGTAAGCAGTGTTCATTACACAGGATAAAAAGACAGGGTCTACGTCACTTTTAAATTCAAACAAATTGAACCTATAATTCATCTCCTTTCTCGGACTCTCTTCAGCATCTGTTTATATGAGCTTTCCATCAAAATGGCGGCTCGTGCGTGGTGGTATGTTTTGATGGTAATTCGAACCTGTTTTTTTTTTTTAATTATTTCTACTAATTCGGCATTTCTACCCGCAAATTCAATTGCATCAGTGAAAAGACCAAAATTTTCTCGCCCAGGCATGTAAGTTTAGGTCATTATGACCTCCGGTCACCTTATCCTCATATCCGCCCTTCAAAAACGAAAAATGAAATAATCAAAACACAAACCAATAACAATAACACAAAAAAACACTTCAGGAAATGTCACAAAAAACTTGGAACCACCAGTGTTGGAAACTAAGAATCAATAGCCTACGTTAAATTTACGTAACAATAGACAAAACTAACGGGCATATTTTTCTATTTAAAAATAAGTGTACAGTACAAGGACGATAACTCGTTATTACCAGACTAGAGTGGTGAGATGGAAGTGACTAAAATGAGGGAGGTGTACACGAATAGAAGAATAAGCGGGGGGGGGGCGTTGAGTAAAGGAGTATGGAAAGAGTACAAATAGAAATACGATGACGGGGAAAACTATAATAATATATGGCATAATAGATAAAAGAATCTCCTCACACACACACACACACACACACACACACACACACACACACACACACACACACACACACACACACACACACATATATATATACTAGCAGAACCTGTGGAAATTCCACAGTTGACTTTTTGATACGTAATAAATTGATGTTGGCATTCTGTGGATACTGAGCGTAAATGGAGACCCCCTGATATTATCGTAGCTCTTTTGTTAAAACTGCAAAAGTAGCCCGGTCGTAAAATACGCTTAAGTATGATATTTTAATTCATGCAAATTTTGTGTATATTATTATAAAGTCAATTTTCTATCGATTCTCACATATTATAAAATTGTGATTTCAACAGTAAAAAAATATATCCATATGACTTCGATGCATTAGCTTGAATCGAACCCAAATCCAAAAATTATGAAGAATATATATATATATACGTTTTATTTTTTATTACCGTTTTTTTCTGTTTAGTTACATTATTGCGTAGGCTACTCGGCCGTTTTTGGCCGTCTTGTAGCCTCCTCAGACTTTACAGAAATGTTCGTATATATATATATATATATATATATATATATATATATATATATATATATATATATAACTTATTACCTTTTGCTTTAATCGAAAACGAAACCAAAACTTATAAAGAATTTTTGGTAAAATTATTTATTACACATAAAAACAAAAACAAAACAAAACAAAAAAACAAATGAAGTAATATAAGAAATGAGAAAAGGAAGAAAAAAAACATTTACCAGGTGTTTTCAATAAGCTTCGAGGGATATTGGTACTTTTATTAATTGTAAACACATGAAACTCTAGTCCCCTTTGCAGTAATCTCCTCCGGATGGAATGCCTTATGAAAGTTCACTTGTGTGAGCGTGTCACAACTTCTTTCATCTCCTCAATTATCTTATAACGGCAGCCTCTATGGTTTTCACTGAGGTTAGTGAATAACCAAAAAGTTATAGGAAGAAACGCATGGAATATAGGTGTAATGTTGTCACCCTTTGGACTGTGATCATAGCGTAGTATCTGTGTTAACTATGGCAAGCAGGGCCAAGAGTCAAAACATTATTATTATTATTATTATTATTATTATTATTATTATTATTAATTGATTCGAGCGATGGCGGGTCGCTGGATCAATTATTATGATTAGAAAAATAAACAATTAAATTGTGAAATAAATGATTGACATATAATATAATAAATCATAGCGTAGTCTGTGTTAACTATGGCAAGCAGAGCCAAGAGTCAAAACATTATTATTATTATTATTATTATTATTTTTATTATTATTATTATTATTATTATTATTATTATTATTATTATTATTAATTGATTCGAGCGACGGCGGATCAATTATTTTGATTAGAAAAATAAACAATTAAATTGTGAAAAAAAATTATTGACATATGATATAATAAATAGCGCAAAAGAAATGTTAAAATAGAAAATAGAAGTAAACATTATTTTGGTTTGCATAAACAAATAACTAGATTGGAGTTACATCAGCTGTTGGTATGAGACACGTGATGAGATGTATGCAAATTTGGGGAGATTCTAACCAGTCGTTAGCTGGACATCAAAGAAAACGGACGTCTCACAAAGGGGACTTGGTCTCCATAACGCAGGGAGCGGCGTCATTTCAGGCAGACACTATGTAAAAACGTGTAATCTTTGAAGATGCCGGCCGGATCATGAAAATAAATGTCCGTAAATAATTCAGGTATGTGCTGCGTTAGTTACATCTATTAAAAAGAACTGTTTCTCTAAAACTGTTTCGATACGTCCACGTCAATCTTTTCCTGTAAGAAATGTTGCATAAATGTTAAAATATACACACTAGACGATCAACTAAATGATACGACGTATATACATACACGCATTTACACGTACATGAATATACAGATAAATTATAAACCCAACTGGTCAAGATGTACGTCGTTATAGAACGTATTAATACACACAACGGAACATAGGAATGCTGAGGAACTGTCTTGGCGCCCATTTTGGCCAAATAGTCTCTGGAGTTGGGGACTGCACTCTTGCGATAAACTTCGCGCAAATATTTCCCTTATTCAGTTCCTCGCAAATAATTGTGTGTACAGATCTCAAACTGACATAAAACCGTGCATTTATTATCCCTATAGACATACAACGGTCCTTATCCATGAAATTCTTTATTTGGCCAATCAACTTTGGTGTTCTGACTCCCTTACTCCTCCCACACTTCCCACAATCCCTCACAGACTCCCGGCCTTTCTTGAATCTCTTATACCGCTAAAAAATGCAGTCTGAAGAATCTCATACGTTTCTGTGGCATTTTTTTTTACCAAGTTTAAAACATAATTTTATTGCATATCTTCCTGGACTGGTAGTACTAAATGGTATTCAATTGCAAGCCTGAACTGTTTCAGTAATATTTTAAGATCCAAATCTGATTTAACAACACAATTTACATGTGGGAATGTTCTGTTTCTGTTAGTTGGTTAGATTTCAAAGAGATAAAAGCCGTGTCCGAGATGCTGCCCCCAACAGTTGGCGAACACATATATAACTAGCTGCAGCAAGACAAGATATCTATCAATCCATCTGTTTTTTACCCTTATGCTTATATAAGTTGTTTATCTGGTGTTTTTTTTTTTTACTGTAACTGTCTTTTATAGTAAAATCTTTTATATCCTTTGTTGGTTGGTTGTTTTTGTTTTACGGCATATCAACCCTTTCCAGGTTATTTAATGCCGAATCCAGTGATTTTAAAGAACAATTTTTTAATAGAGTATATATATATATTTTTTTAAGTCGGTTTCTATTTAACCCATAGTTGGGACCCTAACAGGTACTACCAGTCCGGGTCAGAGTGGGCCTGGGAGCAATGGCAATTAAAAGGTGGCTCCACACTCCGCAAAGCCCGCAAGCTGGGGCCTCACCACTGGATATAGTTTAAGGTGATATCCAGGACTTTTATATCCTTTGTTTTTATTAGTATAACATAACGCAGTCGTATCTACGCAAATGCTTGCACCATGACGTCACCAGTAGGGTAAATCAGTATCTGAATGAGTTCATAAGCATATGGGGAGTTCCTGTTTTTTTAAATTGCATTTTTACCCCTAACAATGCACAGTGCAACCGTGATGTAGGGGGCTGCTGTCTGTGACATAATTGCAAGGATACTATGTAAGGAGTTGAGCAGCAAGATGTCTGTTTACATTACACCTGAATTGCTGCATGTCAGTACAGTCGGAGAAGCAGGAACCCGGAAGGGAATTCCAAAGTCTAGCAGTTCTGGGAAAGAAACGATTAGAGTAGAAAGCTTTCTGGCATCTGGGGATCTCTACTGTATGGGGTGAGATTTTGCTGCCTGTCAGATTTGTCGGGGGTATTTATGTCAAGGGGGTACAAACATATGCCATTAAAATTCTTGTAAGGCAGACAGATGCAACGTTTCGTCGATAGGAGAAATGCTAAAGTAAAGCTGAAAGTTCGAACTGCTAGAATTGGAATACACCCTACTAAAGCCTGATTTTCACAGCTGGTGAATTTCAAAAATGCAATCTGGAGGTGAGGGCATTTTAGAAGAAAGAGACACAATAAAATTGTGTTTGAAACTTAGAAAATCTGCCAGAGAAACGTATGGAACGCTTCAAAATACTTTTGGGCCATCTTGCATGAACCGAGCATCTGTTTTGAGTGGCATAAGAGATTCAATGGGGGAAGGGCATCTGTAAGGGATGATTAGAGGTGTGGGAGGAGTAAGTAAGGTGTAGAAGTAAGTAAGAACACCAGGGTTGATTATTCAAATAAAGAATTTCATGAAGAATGACCGTCGTGTGTCAATAGAGACTATGTGCACAGTTTGATGTCAAGGTTGAAACTGTACACACAATTATTCAGGAGGAACTGAAGCGTCGGAAGATTTGCGCGAAGTTTGTCCTAAGGGTGCTCAGAAAAGATGACAATTTTACTAAGATTGGCATCGACAGTTCCTTACTCTCCCTACAGCCCTGTGACTTTTGGTTATTCCCTTAACTAAAAGAAAACGTTAGAAGTTATATTTCTGAGACAATTGCGGAGATGAAAGAGGCTGTAACAATGATCATTTATACGTTTAGGCAAGAGGGCTTCTATGGGTCTTTCCAAAAGTTGTTGGAACGGTACAACAAGTATATTAAAACCGGAGGAGGTTAATTTGAAGGGAACTAGAGTTTCATGTGCGTACTCTTCATAAAAGTGCAAATATGAAAAATGTCTTGAAACTTATTGAAGGCATTTCGTAAATTTAAGAAGTAATTATAGCATCTCCCTCCCTCCCTCACTCTCTCTCTCTCTCTCTCTCTCTAGTATAAACACACACACACACACACACACACACACACACACACACACACACACACACACACACACATATATATATATTGATGACTCATGCAATATTAGAATATTTGTTTAAACTAGTTCGTGCCTTATATTAATATGCTAAAAACTGAATTACCTTTATCGTCGAACATGAAATAGTTATTTTAAAATATAATTTCATATTCCCAGATAAGAAGTTTGCTAGACTCTTAACTTCAAACTCTAAGAACATCTCAGAACAACTATAGACATTATCCAATATGACTCCGTTATTCTTATTACAGACGTAGCCTAATAAACGATAATGCATTGCTTCTTTCCGAATGCAAAATTTCAAAAGTAAAATAGCATTAAACACAGCGATCCTTTATTTCTTTTTGTAAAAATATCGATTATTTTAGCTCGAGAGTAAATCATTTTAAAACATGGAACGTTCCATTTCTTATGTATTATGCAGGTCAACTGATTTGCTTGAACTTACAGATTGGAATGTCAGAATCTAGCATATTTCCCGGAATGAAAGGAAAGGATAGTAGATATTAAGCGAGTTAACCCCTTTGTATGTCAAGTGTTGAAAAAAAAAACAACAGAAAATGAAAAGTCAGGTCATGATTTAACTGTTGGAATAAATGGAAACAGATATGCCGTTTAAAGAGAAAGTAAGAGAGAGAGAGAGAGAGAGAGAGAGAGAGAGAGAGAGAGAGAGAGAGAGAGAGAGGAGTTAATTCTATGGAAGTTTCGTATACGTTATTATCTGAAAAAGCAACCCTCGTATTATATGATCAATTTTTACATGTGATTTTAATAAAGTTTTACTGGTTACGTAATGTCAGAGAGCAGCGACATTTTGTACAGTATTGGATGAGAAAGGATTTTCCCATTCGTCTAATTTCATACAAGTGTAATAAAATACAATGTTATATATTGTTTAGTGTAATATTATATGAGGATCCTAGATTAGCAGGCTATACACTTTGATCTGAGAGTTCTCTCCATAATGCGCCCACTCTTGCAACAAGAATGATCAAGCGAGAAGGAAAAATTTGTGATGCGTTTAGACAAATGTATTTCGCTATAATTAGATGTTCAACACGTTACACTTTTCATCTTTGGGAAATCGTATTTAAGACTAAACAGATTAGTAATGCTTGTATATACGTAGAAAGACGTTGCTTTTATTCTGATTATATATATATATATATATATATACATATATATATATATGTATGTATATATATATACATATATATACATATATATATGTATATATATATGTATATATATATACATATATATACATATATATATGTATATATATATATATACACATATATTTATATACATATAAATACGCCATTAACGATATTTCAAAGAGTGGCATATTTATTGTTATTGCATTATCACGTGATCCGCGTGCTTGCGATTAAACACCTTAAAACAGGCCAGTTAAAATCCGGACGGATTACCACCAAGAAAGGACTTTTTCGTACTCCAAAGAAAAATTCATAAAAATGCACTTGAAACGGGCTCGTTGGAGTCAGAAGCTTGCTTAATACCGTTGAATAGTTATTTAAAAAAGAAAATAATATATCGTTTTGGCATTCTATAAAAAAATTCGAAACCCCAATTAACGATATTTCAAAAATCACTATCTATCTATCTATCTATCTATCTATCTATCTATCTACACAGGGGGTCCAAAAAGTCACTAAAGGGGTTTGAGCTTAAATACATCCTTTATTTTAGATGATATCTTTCTGTAATTTAAACACACTCTGACTAAGACAGTGGGGGAAAAATGCAAAATTCCAACGATATTTATGTAAAATAATGTCTCTAAAATATTGACTAGTTTTAGCTTCGCATATTTGTGCTCTTTCAAAAAAATCATCCATGAGAGATTGCAGAATCTTTGGATTGCAAGTAAACTCCTTATTTCGTTGATCGTGTTTTTTTTCAATTCTTGCAGGGTTTGGAGTTTGTTAATATAAACTCTTTCTTTAAGATATCCTCTCAAAAAAAAATCGGCTATCTCTTACATGAAAATTCTGTCGATAAGCTCTTTGAGTCAAAACAATTGATCCCTGATTTTGGTAAAACAATTCCACAACTTGCGTACGTCCTTCAATGCTATACTTATCCATAATTAATTTCCACAGTAATATATGAGAGACATCTGAAATAGAAAAAATAATCATTAATGGTAAACAAAGATTTTTAACTATTCAGTGACTTTTACGACCACCATATATATATATATATATATATATATATATATATATATATATATATATATATATATATATATATATAATAACCACACACACACACACACACACACACACACACACACATATATATATATATATATATATATATATATGCTGACCATTCCAAACCAAATATATTGGATGGTCGTATTCGAACACATCTTAACCTCATTGACTATACTCCTTCATCTCCTGTTGTCATCCTTGCCCGCCCTGCATTCGTGTTTTTATCATTCACATTGAAGAAGACCGAAAAATTGGTCGAAAAATTGTGCTCTCGGACGAACGTTTACGTTGTTTTCGAAAGACTTTTTGTATTCCTACACGTCAACAAGTAGGAAATAAACACAGAAAAGATATAAACATACATATATATTTTTCGAACTGATTATATATATATATATATATATATATATATATATATATATATATATATAATCAGTTCGCAATATATATATATATATATATATATATATATATATATATATATATATATATATAAACAGTTGACAAACAATACAATCATTTTACCCCGCCTTGTGCCGCTCTGCGACACACATACTGAACTTAGTAACTTATGTATATATATATATATATATATATATATATATACATATACATATATATATATATATATATATATATATATATATTACTCACTTCAATTGGTCATTTCCCTATATTATCTTTTTATTATAATGATATGCATTTTCATTATAATCAACATTAATAACTTTATGCTTAGAATTCTTCACATATTTTAATAGTTATTATTTTCTTCCTTTTATCTTGTTATAATCAACTAACAGAGAGACTCAACGTTGTCCGGGATTGAATGATGATCAACGAATGTTTCACGTTCCTTTTATTTTAATTGTCATTGAAACCAGGGAATTCGCCCATTTTTCCATCAAATCGATTGATTACCTGCTCTAGTTGGGGACCCATCGCGGTGCACCAGGAGGAAGCTTTACATACCTGTCGCAATGACTAAGTCCACAATATATTGTCGTCTACAATTACACTATAGCTTTTGCTGATTTCATAACTATGTTTTATACACATTGGCTTGAATTAAAGTTTTAAAATGCAAATGTCAAGCATGATATTTCAATTGTGCTCTAAACAGAAACATTCATTCCGAACGCGCTACTGTCATGTCAAAGAATATGCTGTTAATTTTATATGCCTAGCCTTACTACTTGTGCGGTGATAAATGCTTTAATTTAAGTTTAAAATGATTGGTAGGTAGCTTTTGTTTTACGGCATATCAACCCTTTTCAGGTCATTTAATGTCGAATCCAGTGATTTTGAAGAAAAGTTTTTAATAGAATACATTTGCTTTTTTTTCTAAGTAGGTTTCTACTTAACCCATAGTTGGGACCCTAACAGGTACTACCACTCCGGGTCAAGGTGGACCTGGGAACAATGGCAATTAAAGGGTAGCTCCACACTCCCCAAAGCCCGCAAGCTGGGCCTCGCCATCGGATATAGTTTAAGGTCATATCTAGAACCAAATTTGAAATGAAAAAAATAAAAGCAAGTATCATGGTTCAATTGTGCTTTAAACAGAAATATTAATTTCGAAGGCGCCTCTATCATATCAAAGAACCTTCCGTTGGTAATCAAACTTCTCAAATGCTCTTGTGATATTAGGCTGTGTTGTGAAAGGTATTAACTTTGGTTAAAATCGCCTGTTCCTTCTTTCATCTGATTATTTTGATTATCGATTATCAATACTTATCGAAGACATATTCCAATACAAAACCTATCTAGAAACACTGCCTGCCACATAAAGTACATCTGTAGTAAATTAAAAAAATCTGCTTAGCCGTTTAGGAGTCCATAGGGAACGAACTCACGCAGACACACACATATAGACAAAGTTGTTTTTATGTAATAACAAAAACTGTATGCGTAGATTTCTTCATATCTTTTCAACTCATATCAATAGATATGTATTGGTACTTTTGTGTACACAAGTACCAATTGCTCATATCCACTTTTGTCGTTTCAAGCCCGTACATAATTCCCACTTAAGTCGCCATATTTATTTTTATATTTCTTTCTCTTTACTCTTACGTTACCAAGTTATGTACGTTCAAGTGTTTTCGTGCATCATTTTATGATCACAATAGCATACTTATTTAGATACGTGATGGGAAATAAAGTCTAACATTTGAATACAATCAATAATTTGCGTTAATCACATGATCAAAGATATCTCGCCAGTGTAGTTTCTTGATTTTACCGGATTCCAGGACAGGAGATTTCAAGAACTACATTCTTCACTTTTCGTTTTATTTTGTTCAAGCTTCGGATGAGACATGTTACCGCCATCTCTGACATTCCAACCGAGATATCTTTTTAAGATTCCAACCGTCCCTTTAAAACAAATAATTGTGAATTTCTGTCGTTGAATACTCTGTCTGACTTTCAACTGTAAACGCCCCTCGAAATGGCCTTTATAGGTACTTAATTTCTTTCCATTCATGTGTTAGTTTCCGGTGGCTTGGAGGAAAGGCATTAGCTTAGGAAGGCAATTTGATGAATTTCCCAACCAGCAATAATTATCATTCCTAAACTGATGACTGAAATACTACTGTCTGTAGGTAAACAAAATGTTAATATTTATTTGAAAATATTATAGTCATTCGCTTTTTCTTTCGTTTAACTTCAATCGAAATTCTCAAAATTGAAGGTGCTAATAACACGTGATTTCTTTATAAGATGCATAGATAATCGAGTCTTCCATTAAAGTTCTTATTTACCTCGAAAATACTGAGTTAGTAAAAAAGTTGTGAACATGATTTTCGTCTTCCCAATTGACCATTTATAGATGTTATATTACACCTTTCGTGTGGTTCCTTGGTTTTATTAGATTCAAGGACAAGAATTCATCTGGTCTGGTTGAGTATCCAACTTCGTGCTGTTACTTTGGGCCACATAAATTGAAAAGGTACACCATGCCTCATCAAATCCAGTGTGGGTTAAATACATCGAGGGTGTCTTATATACTATGTGATTTTTAATATTTAGTCAGGGGTTATTTGTAGATAAAAATGTCCTTATGCCAGGTTGTTAGAACAAAACTCTGTAAAGGGAGATGTTAGTCACCCGAGGATATTGTCTAATAGGAATTCAAGGTCTTTAATGTAAGCTGTCACTTTTTTTTATTTTATTTTACTTTTTTCGAAGTTCCCAGAAATCAAAGGGTCCACTAACTGGGGCTAAATCTATGAGATATATATATAGATATTTGGATGTTCCATTAAAGTTCTGTATCTCTCAAACACTGAGTTAGTAAAGAAATTGAGAGCATAATTTTCCTCTCCCAACCACAGAGGATGGGATCACCAACCACAATAACAAACAACCCTGTTCTCCACAACTGTAATCAAAACAATTATTTTTTCTAATGTTACTTTAATTATAAACGTTGTAGATTAACTTAGGAAGCAATGAAAATTTTTTTATTTTTTCATGACATTCATACTAGTTTTTATTATAAACCATTAATAAAAATAACGAGAATAACAAAGTTGAAATGAAAAACTTGAAAGCCACTAACAATAAAATGGGACAAACAATTTATCATGTTAATAAAGACCAATTAAATATTAACCATTTTCATTTATTGTAGCATATCTTTCGTTTTTGGTCTGTTGGTCTTACTGGATTCCAGAACAAGATAGAGTATCCAGCTTCGTGTTATTATTTGAAGTAAAATTACTTAGAGTATATGCACCATCCCTCGTAAAAGCTAATGTAGGTTTACCATAGAAAGGAGATCTTATTTGGGCAATGAATACTATTTGTCTCCTTCAGGTGCATTCAAGTGTGTCGTCAAACGTGTATTTTAAAAGAAAGATCTGGCAAGAATGCAGATTCGTTTTTGATATTTAGTAACTTTTCATAGTTGAAAATCGACCTACGCAAGTATTAAAGTTGCTATGTACAGATTAAAACCAACGCTTTTTTCATGTATCATTTTTATAAATGACTTTTAAAACTTACCTATGCAATTACCTACTGGGGATTATTTATGCGCAGAGGTTTGTCAGAACCACCTGACATGAGGATACCTCTATTTTACAAGTACTCCTGACAAATACTCAATATAACATTCCATGAGATTCTCTCAACACGGATATGCACTGTCTCATACTCATTCGAGGAATCGTGCGCATCTTCCTAGTGATGGTACCTCATCACAGTGATTTATGAATGTGCGTGTTAGATTACGTATAGAGGAGTCTGGAGACCTTCCATTTACCTGTGGACTATTTAAACATAGCAGACTTACAAGAAGATCTTCATAATCAGATAAGGATGGACAACCAAAAAAAAAAAAGAAGACGGTACATCAAATAATAATATTGAAATGGATATTCCACCGGACTAGATGAATTCTTGTATTGAAATCTAATAAAACCAAGAGACTACAGTAATAATATACTATAAGTAATTAATTAATTAATGATTTTTATTGCTTTACTAAATCTACGGAGGACTTTCGTATTATTTGGATTCATCGAACCACTGTTAGCATCTTCAGGTATATCTTGTCGAACTCTGGAATTTGGATGGAATTTTGAACGGATCCCTTTATTTACTTCACGGGGGTAGCATGCTCTAATTCGCAATTGTATTTTTTGGTCGCATACAGTGAGAATATAAATTTCACGGTTGAATTTTTCAAGTACTCTTACCACTGCGCCACGGGTCCTTGCGAACAGTTCTCGTACGAATTTTGGTAGACTTTAACCTATTTTTATTTCTATTCGTAACCATGACTATATTCTTACTAATTATTATTACCACACACACACATATATACACACACTCGTACACACATACACAGATACACACACATACACACACTCACATACACACATACACAAACAATATATATATATATATATATATATATATATATATATATATATATATATATATATGCTAGCATTTCAGCACGGCGTTGCCCGGGGTTTGGAGGTGTGTGTTGAGCAAAAAAAAAAAAAAATCCAAAAAACCCCAAAACAAGTGGTCGTAGAAAGGAAGGCTCGAATCCGTACTGCGAAGGAGGAAAAGAACGTGAAAAAACGTGACGTCTTTGCTGTTACGACCACCGTCAAACCGGAAGTTACGTAGCTTAAAATTAAGCCTAGACAACCGAAAGAAGAGGACAACTTTCGAAAATATCGGCGAAAAAATCAACCCCTCCCTGTAGAAAAGTGCCCAGTTGAGGGTGTAGAAATTAATGTTTTTAGCCCATTATTCGGTATTTGTCGTCTGAAGGATCGAGTTTCAAAATGATACTGATCTTGTGAAAATCCTTCGCCTCTGTCGAAAGTGTTAGGCAGGCATACAAACATACATACATACATTTATATATTGGTAGCTCAAACTTTCGAACCAAACCGATTAAAAAGCTTGCCTTATCTCTGAATACCCTTTATGTAAAATTTCAAATGTTTAGACCAGAAAGTGTCTGAATAATTTGGTAAAGACCGAAGCGGTCAATTTTTTAAATTTGACACTATTATGACCCCTTAACATTTATTGTTTTGGGCTCAAATCAAGTTATTAAGTTAGATCCATGTCAAAAAAACCTATATCTAAAATTTCAAGTATTTAGACCCAAAATTGTCGGATGAGTTTGGTAGAATTCTGAAAAGTCAAATCGGTGAACTTTGACCCCTTAATCGCTAATTTCTGGCCCAAAACCGATCAAATCGATTTTCCCAAATCTCAGTACTCTGTATATCAGATTTCGATTCTGTAGACAAAAAATTGACAGAGTTATTCCGAAGGGAAATGCACACAGACACACACACAGACAGACACTTGCACTTTTTTTAGATATACTAGCATGGGTGCCCAGCGTTGCCCGGGTATTTGGAGATGTATATTGAGCAAAAAAAAAAAAAAAAAGCGGTCAATTTTTTTTAACTTTGCCCCCTATTATGACCCCTTTAACATTTATTGTTTTGGGCTCATATCAAGTTATAAAGTCAGATCCATTTCAAATGAACCTATATCTAAAATTTCAAGTGTTTAGATATAAAATTGTCCGAGGAGTTTGGTAGAGTTATCAAAGGCTAAATCGTTGAACCTTGACCCCTTAATCACCAAATTTATGGCCGAAAACCAATCACATCGAGGTTCCCAAATCTCAATACACTGTATATCAAATTTTGAGTCTGTAGACTAAAAATTGGCAGAGTTATTGCGTATGGAAATGTGCGCACACATACACACAGAAAGACAGACAGAAAGACAGACAGACAGACTCTTTCGCTTTTATAGATATACTAGCATTTCGAGTCTATAGACTAAAAATTAACAGAGTTATTGCACAGGGAAATGTACACGCACAGACAGACACTTTTACTTTTATAGATATATAGATAGATAGATAAACGAATAGGTCAAACAAAAATATACACGTATACATAAATATATATGGAAGCAATTTTTTGTTTACTGTAAAGATTTTATGCAAATATTATGCAAGTATAATTCATGTAGAATATCTGCATGAATATAATCACACGTAATAGTTAACTCTGGATGATCATCTCATAAGAAAACCGAAAAAAAATAATAGGGAATTAATTAAAATGAATGTTTAAAAGAATATGCAAATTAGCGCTGTCATTTGCTAGTGAATGCTTTTCCACAACCCATATATAAGAAAATTGTATTTTCTTTTTAAATAAATAGAAAAGAGGGGTTTTAATATGAATATCAGCACACACAAAAGAAAAACGAATTTATAGAAGTATAGATATAGATGATAGATATATAAATAAATATTTAATTAAATAAAATACAGGTTTTTTGTCTATTAATTCTATTACCGTTCTTTTCACACTTCCGAATAACATTCTGCATTTCTGATTACATCAGTCAGTTCCTGTTAGAAGTGAAGAAATAGAATTAATAGACGAAAAACATCTATTTTATTTAATGAAATATGCTTAAAAATATGCTGCCTAAACATACATAATACACACGCCCCTCCCATATATATATATATATATATATATATATATATATATATATATATATATATATATATATATATATATATATATACCTGAAGAAGGACGGAAGTTAGATCGCCCGAAATATTTTGGAAATGATTCTCAAGATGAGACAGTAGTTCGATGAATTTAAATAGTTCGAAAACCAATCCTCATCTTTAAAATTCAGAAACGTAAGGAGAACTTTATTTGACTATTCGGGTATCTATGCATCTCATAAAGGGGTTTCTTCTTTTTATACCTTGCAGTGAAGTAAAATAAAAAAAAAATATAACAGCAAGTTTAGTCACACTACGATTCGAAACCCGACCGACATGTTGTCGCCGAGTGTAAACAGTAGTGCAGGTATCTTACATTCGAACTAATCAGCATGTTGTCGCCAGGAGATCAGGGATTTGTAATAATCACATTAAATTCAGTCTTTTCGAGAGAAAAAATAACAACTGTGCGTAAGCGTTACAAACCTCTTTTATTTACATTGTAATCTTTTGTTGACAGATCCGTTAAATATTTTACTATTCTATTATGAAGTTAGCCTGAAGTTATTATTCAAGTTAAAGAAAATGGAATAAAAAGATGTAGATGTTAAATATTGAAACTTGGTTAGAAACAATTTAAGAACAAAAAAGGAATAAAAGGATTACGAGTTGTGTAATCTCACTATATAATATTTTGATTGCAGAAATTCCTCTCTGAAGCAAAGTACCGTAGGTTTGCAACAACAGCTGCCACATACACATTTATTATTTCTAGACTATTAACCAATATCTTGTGTGCTCTTAGAAAGGCATTTTATACACATTAAGTCGTTATAATAAAATCCTACCTTACATTCTAGGAACAACACCATCACAATTGCACCATCTTTAGAGGAATTAGTTCTCTATTTTTCCCTCTAAATATTAAGTCCTCCCAACGCCCCAGTCAAGACCAGGTGGAAATATACACATTTTACAGATATCGTGCTTGCTTACACTATTATAAACCCACAGACATAACATAACCTTTCCATTTCCTGATTCAAAAATAATAAATTCTCCCTTATCAAACTCTGCCATTCTCATTGGCTGAGTTCTGAATATTCTCATATTACGGAATCCTATTCTCTATAAAAACGAACAGTTATTAAAAAAAAAGGTGTCACCAAGAAACATTATTTTGCCTGGCGATGGGCTTGGTGCAAAAGACACATCTGTTGTTAAAACTATTACAACAAAGAAAAATATTAAATGTATATAAACATTTCACAAAGCAACTTCTACGAAACACAGATCCTCAGGAAATTTACACGTAATCCTTGTGTTCGGTTCAGTGTACGTCATCTGTTTTTATATACTTTGCAATATGAAATATTGAATATAATACAAAGTGCAACTTCTCTGGAGAAAATTAAATATATATAGATATTCGGTAAATTTTCTAATATATTTATATATTTTTTATATTTTTTATATTTCTGACCCGTTACTTTGTTTACATTTTCCCAGCTGTCTGATTCGATTTGTGTGCGTGTGTTCACATCAGCGTGCATTACCAAAAAAAAAAACATAACTTTTGCTTTTACATATTTTATTAATAAGCATTCAGATATTTAACTATCTATCTATTTAGATACTCTTTCATTTGATGTCATAACCAGCAATTTTGTTAGCTCAGCTACGCTAATAATTTACTCTAATATCTTTTTTTTTATGTAAAGAGAAAAATAGCATTCTTTGAAACTCCGCGGAATAAGGATATCTTACATATTGTCTGCGGTGTATTCTGTCGACAATAACTTTCCTTGTAAATTTCAATGTAAATATTGATTTCTTTTCATTATGGGGGTGATTGACAGGTGAATTTATATATATATATATATATATATATATATATATATATATATTACTCTCTCATCCCTTTTTTAAAAGATGGAAGCGCCCAATCGCCGATAACAACCTTTAAACAATGAAACAGAGAGAGAGAGAAAGAGAGAGAGAGAGAGAGAGAGAGAGAGAGAGAGATTTCTATATGAATTCATTTGTCATCCCTATTTTAAAAGATGGAAGCGTCCAATCGCCGATAACAACCTTTAAACAATGAAACAGAGAGAGAGAAAGAGAGAGAGAGAGAGAGAGAGAGAGAGAGAGAGAGATATTTCTATATGAATTCATTTGTCATCCCTATTTTAAAAGATGGAATAGCCCGATCGCCGAAGACTGAATTAATGCAAGCAAGCACGGTTCACAGAGTTTTATAAATGTATAGACTAAGCATGACAGCCGCACGAAAACGCAAACCTGCTTAAGTGCAGTTTGAAATTTAAATATGATGGGCTGATAAAAGTACTAGGTCTACACTTAAACGTGACAGAATGTCGAAAATCTAATTTCAAAATAAGCCATGGTAGATACGGAAAAGACAACTTAATTAAACTACCATTTCAAATTTAAATGTGAAAGACGTACGTTACTGACACTTCAAACTAAGGAGAAACCGAACGACCGATAGAGAAAACATATTATCTAGATGCAAAGACGCATATTAATCAAGGCCAGCGTGTTGTAAGTTTCGAAAAGAAATAGACAAAAATGCAATATGGAAGTGCTAATGAAAAGACATTTGATGTACGCATGCGTGGAATACACGCAAGTGAAAATGGCCGCCGGTTCTATGGCAACAAGCACGAATGATGACGTTCTGCGCTGTTTGTTTTTGGGAGTTTGCATAAATAAGCGTATTTTCTGCAGTTATTCGCGAGGTTAAAGGAGGATTTTGCACTGGAATGTTCTATTATCGTAGGGAGAATTAAAAAGACAAGAAAAATAACATACAATTATATGCATATATATATATACATATATTTATACGTACACACACACACACACACGCACACACACACACACACACATATATATATATATATATATGTTTGTGGAAATATTTTTTATTCAGTTATATTTCCTTTTTAGATATATATATCAATCTTTAAGCAGTTTAATGTAATTACAGAACATATAATGAATAAATGACAAAAGCCTATATTCCAAATTTCGTGATTAAAAGAATAAATTGTAAGATGGTCAATATAATGAAATTTGGAATAAAGACTTTTGTCATTTATATATGTATATATATATATGCATACATATATATATATATATATATATATATATATATATATATATATATTAGTTTGGGACGATTACTCGGATTTGGAATTGGGAATCGAAAAAATCGGAACTTTTATGAGTATCGGAATCGGGAAAAAATTGTATTGATTTTCCGATGTCAAAAACTATTCTTGTAATTGTAATTTTTATTTGATTTTGTTGAAAGCATTATCTTCCGCTGTTGTAATGCAAAATAATAAATATTTATTGATTTTTAATTTATAATAAAACTAAAATCTATAGATCATCATTAACAGGTGTGTTATAAAGTTTAGGTAAATATCTGCACATTTAACATGTGCTTTACGGTAATCGGAAATACATTACAACTCTATTGTTTAACATTTAGAGATTTATAAAGAATCAGAGTCGGAATCGAAACCGGAATCGGAACCGGAATCGGTAATTGTATTGGAATCTGAAATTAAGTATGGAATAAGGAAAAATATTGGAATCGTCCTATTATATATATATATATATATATATATATATATATATATATATATATATATATATATAATCGGTAATTGTATTGGAATCTGAAATTTAGTACGGAATCGGTAATTGTATCGGAATCGGGAAAAATATTGGAATCGTCCTATTATATATATATATATATATATATATATATATATATATATATATATATTGGTGATATGACGGTTCCAACATTTTTCTCGATTCCGATACAATTTCTGATTTCGTACTACATTCCCGACTCCGATACAATTACAGATTACGATTCCGATTAAAAAAAAATCCATCAATATTCAAATATAATGTTTCGATTGTTCACTGATTATTGTAAAAACACATGTTAGATATGCAGAACTACGAAAGTAGGTTCATTCCACTGTTGAATTTCGTTGCGGTGTGCTTGATGAGTGATAGTTAATAATACCTTTCTGTGTGTGGCGCGTTTGCTCAGTTGGTAGAGTTCTTACCTCGCATGCAATAGGCTCGGGTTTCGAATCCTGAGTTCGTATGTGTCAAAATGATGAGCCCAAATGAGGGCGAAACTTTAGTCTTTAACGTCCGGTTTGTTGGCTTTCATATTCGTTGTACGCTGCGATGTTGTCTGGCTGTGGAAATAATTATAAATGCTCTCACACGATCCGAAATATATATTACAAGTCTAAATATTCATAATATATATATTTTACAATTCTAATCTCAAATCGTTTTCCATTTCTAATCTGAATATTTTCAAATCAGTGTCGTTTTTTTATTTCTATTTTTGTATAAAATGCCGTTTTTCATTCTTTTTCGACGAGAAGCATTTAGCTTCGAATGCCTTGACTTAAGAGCTTTTTTCCTTGATCCTTTTTCTGTAACCTTTATTAACTTGATAATGTAACAAAGTTTCAATGTAATTTTACATTTTATCTTATTAACTTATTCCCTTTGTCTGTCTGTCTGTCTGTCTGTCTCTCTCTATCTATCTATATATATATATATATATATATATATATATATACATACGTATACAATGTGTTTCTTATACAAATATTATTGGTTACATATGTGCATACATGTTTCAGTGGAGTCCCAGTTCAGGGACAAAACTTTATCAGACCAGAGAAGCGAATGGTTTTTAAGAGAGTGTCAAGATTACATTCGTTCTAATAAGATATTTTGGTGCGGTCTACATTCCGAAGAAAATTGTGTTGTATACTTTGTGAATGTGAGCACTAGGGGTTTTTGGGAGGTGTAGTGAGAGAAGAATAGGATAAGAGTGGGGGTGATGCCGTTTCCCATCTTTAAGCTGTCATTAGTTGGGAGGTGTTTTTAGCTTGGCGACTATTAATTGCCCTTGATTTAAAATTTCCCACATTTTAGGTTACTTCTATGGTTGTATATCCTTTAGTGATGGCGACATTAATTTCCTTTTGACCCGTGTTATTTTCATTTAATTATATTTATTTATTTATTTTTCATATCTCGCTTTTTTATTCGTTCATTTGTTTTTAGTTTCTGGTTTCAGAGTAGGGGTGAGAGGGAGGGAAGTCCGGTTTTATGCGTTTAAGTTGCTGACAGTCGGGAGGTATTAGTATTGTATTAGTCTGGCGGCTACTTTTTATATTCTTATTGGGGACTTGAATTGGGACTCCACTGAAACATGTATGCCTATATGCAACCAATGATATTTTTATAATAAACATAGATACCAGCTCCATTCTGCTTTGGCACAATGCCTAACCGCTTTTTAAGGGAGCTGGGGGTTTCTACATTAATAACCCCTATATCTAGCTTCTAACCTTGTGTCTGAATTTGTGACGAAGTTAAAAACGTTTCATGCAGGTGTTTTGTGGGTTTGGGAATGTTAGATCATGTCGCTTGGGTTTGAATGACAGGTGTTTATGAAACTTTTAGCATTCCAGAAAGGTCAGACTTACACGCGGATATCTGAAGTTGAAAAAGAAAGCATTATATGAAACGCATATTTCTCTCTATCTCTCTCTCTCTCTCTCTCTCTCTCTTTCTCTATTTCTCTCATTCACTACCTTTTCTCTCTCTTTCAATGAAAAAAGAGAGAAATGAAATATAATTTCATTGGTCGCTATACGCGATGAGTGGACTAAATATGTTTCCTACTAATTAACTGTTTAATAAATTGTATATATTTTTTTAATAAAAATGCATTCGTTCGCTATTTTCATAAAAGTGTTCGATTTCAACATACCATTAATGCCGACGACAGAAAGCTGCCGGTAACGACACAATGACTACACAAGAAGCGACGATGAGAAGATGCCTGCAACGACCACACATAATGCGAATCATGCCAGACATTTATAGCTGACGACGTATCGATCTGTTTTTGTTGATGTTTCTAGCATGTGTCTATCGTTTAGATATCGTTGGATATTTTTATTTCCCCGTGGAGCTGGTTGCGTTCTCAAGACGTTCATCAACCAAGTAATCCTCCCGGGGAGCGATAGTACCACACTGAATTTAGCACACTTTATTTTATTGGAAAACTATTCGATACCACCTATATATATATATATATATATATATATATATATATATATATTATTTTGTGTACAGAAAGTTGTTAGTTGAGACAGATCATTGGTACCGTCGGTTTCAAGCCCGATAATAAGGCCCGTTTAGGGTGTCCTTATCAAGCTCTCTTCAGCCAATATTCGTCTCGGAGACGAATATTGGCTGAAGAGAGCTTGATATATATATATATATATATATATATATATATATATATATAAATTCGTTTTTCTTTTGTGTGTACTGATATTCATATTAAAACCCCTCTTTTCTATTTATTTAGAAATAAAATACAATTTTCTTATATATGGGTTGTAGAAATGCATTCACTAGCAAAAGATCTAGCTAATTTGCATATTCTTTTAAACATTCATTTTAATTAATTCCCTATGTGTTTTTTCGGTTTTCTTATGGGATGATCATCTAGAGTTAACAATTACGTGTAATTATATTCATGCAGATATTCTACATGATTTATGTTTGCATATTTGCGTAAAATCTTTACAGTAAACACAAAATTGTTTCCATATATATTTATGTATACGTATATATTTTTGTTTAATCTATTAGTCTATCTATCTATATATCTATAAAAGTGAACGTGGCTGTGTGTCTATCTGTGTGTGTACATATCGCTACGAAATAACTCTGTCAATTTTTAGTCTACAGACTCGAAATTTGATATACAGAGTACTGAGATTTGGGAAAATCGATGTGATCTGTTTTCGGCCAGAAATTTGGCGATTAAGGGGTCAAAGTTCAACGATTTTACGTTTGAGAACTCTACAAAACTCTTCCGACAATTTTGGGTCTAAACACTTGAAATTTTACATATAGGTTCCTTGGACATTGATCTAACTTAATAACTGGATTTTCGCCCAAAACAATAAATGTTAAGGGTCATAATAGTGATCAAAGTTTTAAAAAATTTACCTCTGACGTCTCTACCAAATTACTCAGACAATTAATGGTCTAAACATTTGAAATTTTACATAAAGCGTATTCAGAGATAAGGCAAGCTTTTTAATCGGTTTGAGTCGAAAATTTGAGCTATAAATATATAAATGTATGTATGTATGTTTGCATATCTGCCTAAAACTTTCGACAGGGGCGAGGTATTTCATAAGATTAGTATCGTTTTGAAGCTCGACCCTTCAGACGACAGATATCGAAAAATTGGCTAAAAACATTCATTTCTTCACCCTCAACGGAGCACTTTTCTACAGGAAGGATATTTTCAAAAGTCATCCCCTCTTTTCGATTGTCTAGGCTTGATTTAAACCTACGTCGGTTCCGGTTTGGCGGTGGTCGTAACAGCAAAGACGTCGCGTCTTTTCCTGTTCTTTTCCTTTTTTCGCGGTACGGGTTCCAGCCTACCTTTCTACTACCACTTTTTCTTTTTTTGCTCAACGCACACCTCCAAATACCCGGGCAACACCGGGCACCCATGCTAGTACACATATATATTTAAAATCTATACATGCGTATTCCAAAGACGAACACGCGATTTCATTGCATTGGAACAGCATTCTGTGGCTAACTAAAATAAAAAAATAAAAACAAACCATCAGCATCTGATGGAAGGAGAAAAAAGATTAAAAAATTGAATATCTATAAATCAAAATACATAATATATATATATATATATATACTTGTTTATTGTTATATAAACATGCTCACATCCCGCTGCTACAAATAGCCACTTGTTTCAATCAAACAACAGATATCATCAGGCAGCGACTTGACTATTCAAAAGTTCAATGAATAATGGATTTTTATTTTAGGTAGGAACTCTTTAAAAGTTGGAGTTAAAAAACTTAAAACACAGAACTTTAATTATAAAATGTAAAGAGGGAGGGTCAATTTAAATAAAGTTAAAAGATTACAATGGAGAGAGAGTGATTGAGAAGAGAAAAAAAGGAATAGAGAAAGAAATAGAGAAAGAAAATAGAGAGAAAAAAAAATATATATATATAATATGGAGAAGAAAAGAAAAAAGATATAAATGGTTATTATAAAGAGAATAAGGACTAGAAGGGAAAGGAAAGGAAAGGAAAGAATGATGAGATCTAGTTAAATAGAGAAAGAGAGAAAGTAAGAATTTAACAGTATATAGAAAAAGGAAAAAGAAAAAGATCTGCGTGTCAACCAATTTATGAACAATTATACAATTCAGTAATGAAACATATTATTACAAATACAAACAGAAGATACAATCGAAGCGTCAGAAATGAACATGTCAAAAAAGACAGCGAATGTATCCAGCCAGCATATTTATCTATAATATATAATAATAGTAATAATAATAATAATAATAATAATAATAATAATAATAATAATAATAATAATAAAAACAGAATAAAATTAATATTTATTATCTTTTTAATATAACATATTTAGCCAAGGTAAGTGTACTTGTATCTGTGTTACTAGTAATCTGGTCTTGAATGTATTAATTTGTGATTTAATATGACTTTATATCTATACTTAAATAGCTTAAACTTTCAACTTAATAGTATAGTAACACCTTTACCTATGTGCATGTATATATATGTGTATATATGTGTATGTGTATATATATATATGTGTGTGTATGTGTATATATACATATATGTATTGTATTCTTTTTATATACATAAATATTAGTAGATTTTTATTTATAATTATTGGCCCTATTTATTTATTTAATCCCCTCGTATGGCTAAATATGTTATATTAAAAAGATAATAAATATTAATTTTATTCTGTTTATTATTATTATTATTATTATTATTATTATTATTATTATTATTATTATTATTACTATTATTATTATTATTCTTATTATCATTATTATTATCATTACTATTATGTTTATTATTACTATTATTATTATTATTAATAATAATTTTAATATTGTTTTATCATTATTTTTTTTTCTTTTATTTATATATTTATCTAATAAAAACGCGAAAATTTTAAACTTATATCATTGAGCATAAAGGGCCTAATTAATTGTAGACGTATGTTTGAACTGCGTTGATATTACTCGTGGACGTATGTGAGATGATAAATATGTCCTGCGGTCTCTACCAAAGTATTAAAGACGATTTCTGGTCTAAACCTTTGAAATTTTTCATAAAGGTTATTCAGAGATAGGATAAGCTTTTTAATCGGTTTGTGTCAAAAATTTGAGCTACAAATATATAAATATATGTATGTATGTTTGCATGTCTGCCTAAATCTTTCAACAGAGGCGACGGATATTACCAAGATATGTATTGTTTTGAAGCTCGACCCTTCAGACGACAAATACCGAAAAATTGGCTTGACACATTAATTTCTTCACCCTCAACTGGGTACTTTTCTACAGGAAGGGGTCGCTTTTTTCAGCGATATTTTCAAAAGTCATCCCGTCTTTTGGATTGTCTAGCCTTAATTTAAACCTACGTCACTTCTGGTTTGGCGGTGGTCGTAACAGCAAAGACGTCACGTTTTTTTCACGTTCTTCTTCACGGTACGTGTTCTAGCCTGGTTTTCTACTTCCACTTTTTTTTTGCTCAACATTCACCTCCAAACACCCGGGCAAAGGCGGGCATCCACGCTAGTATATATTCATAGGCCCTTAACGTCGAGGACGACGATTGGCAAGGCGCTTCAGTCTTCTACAGTTCAGGAAGTCTGTGTATTGCTGGCAGGATCTTTTGGCACCAGATCTTATAGCAGCTTGCCACTTTGCTCGGTTGCCGGCAGAGGTTTCCCAAGTGTTGTGAGGGATGCCGAAGACCTGGAGGTCACGTTTCAGGACATCCTTGTGTAGTTGCCTGAAACGTCAAGCGCCGGGGCAGGGAAGTAGTGGATGAGTGCATGCCCAGAACAGAACATCCACCTCTGGACCCAACATTGCGGACCCCAGCGGAGCACAGGAGTGCGACAGCTGGAGCAGTGGTAGGTTGCCCCGCAGTACCCGCTAACTGGGTGTTGATCCCTGACCGTTGATCGTTCTTGATTCATCCGCTCAGTGATCCGCCATGGGAGACCGGTGGTTGAAAAATATATCAGCTGCGCTCATACCATGACTGCCAACTCCTGCTGCCGAGATGACATTTTGCTATTTGACCACATAGCTGGGGTCTGGATTGGTGTAAGCCAGGGCGTGTCCTCACGCCGGAGGGCCATGCACTCAACACCTCTGGGGCTCCAGACTACTCCGAGATCCCACATACACTTAGCCTGGGGCCGCAAGGTACCCAGTTAAACCGTGATGTACCACGAGGAGGTGGCATGCGAGTCTTGACCAGTGAGACGCTCTAACCACCAGTGGGCAGGGCTTACTAAACTGCCTCCCCTTCACTCTTGCGAGTATAGGTGGCGGTTACAGCTGGAAGCAAGAGGAGCAAAGCACCTGAAAGCCAAGCAGCTAAGCACTCTACACATTCACTAAGCTACAACACTACACGCTCAAAGGCCCTGTGTGCAACACACCACATCACTATATATATATTCCAATAACTAAACATTTACTCACACTTATATTTCATTCATATTCTTTATGAAGTAAGTCTTACACGTGTTTCGTTGAATTGCAGAATCCTACTGACGAATTCACTCGAGATAAATGTATTTTTCTCAAAAAAGTCGTAAAATGTATACGTTTGTGTGTGTGTGTGCACGATTTAAAATTATTCTTTTCTTAAGATTTACATTATTATTAATGACCATAATGAAGTCGCCTCGGAAACTATGCTAAGATGATATCTAGTGGCTAAAACAATTATTATTTATTGAACGAATGACCCACATTAACACCTGTTACAATATTTTTGCAGAATAATGGGGTAATTATTTAAATTGCTGCCCACATCAGCAATATTTGGCACAAGGCTGGGGAAATGGGGATCTGAAGCAGTCTGCCCTAAAGGAGGGACACTCCGGCAATTGCAAAAATTGCCTGAGTAACCCCGTCGGCATTCGTAGTGGCGCCTCAGGCAGCAAGCAATAAACTTGCCTCACCGAAAAGCCCGGTGGTAAGGCCTTGGAGGGTGGACCTCTTACGTATTACCCAGGCGGTGTACCTCAGTCTGTCGGGCTGAGTGTCAAGAACGGATCCTTGGCGTGTACTACTACCCTGTCTCCCTCCAGCCGAAGCCGCTAGAAGTCCATCCCCAATTATAATGGGGTATCCCACACAGTCGGAGGATTCTATTTTTAAACGATGCTGCTAGGAACTGACGAATCGAATTAATTCACGTTCTACTACCAACCAATCAGAAACCAGAATTTGCATAAACTTAAATCACAAGTGAATTTGAAAAGTTTTAAAACAAAATGATACAATGTATAAAACCGGCAGTATGTTCTTTGATCAAGGGCAAGTTAGAAATGAATGTTTCTGTTTAGAGAACACTTTAGCCATGATACTTGAATTTTGCATTTTAAACTTTAAGTGAAGCGATTATTTCCAAATTATTTTAGAAAATCAACAGTAGATTCTCTAAAGTGAAATCTAGACTAGAATATATTGCGGATTTACTCATTACGGGGAGATATAGGAAGCTTCCTTCCAGTGTACAGCAATGGGTTCTTAATTAGAGCTGGCAATCAGCAGGTCTGATTGAAAAATAGACGATTTCATGGATTTCGATGACAATAACAGTATTCGAAGTGTGAAACGTTTGTTGATTTTCATTCAATACCGGGCAACGTCGAGTATCACTACTAGTCTTTTATAAATCGTTTATAGAAGCTATTTTTAAAAAAAATGTTTACATTTTATATAAAAAACGCATTTACTTGCAACGTATTTTCGACTGATTGGATTTTGTCGTATTAAAGAGCGCCGACGCGGATATACAACTGCATGGGAAATTACGTCACCGGTAAAGAAAACGACTATAAAAAGGAGAAAGAGCCCACGTTAGAGAAGACGATCACGTTAGAGACAAAGATGCCGTTCGGGAGCACATTAGAGACGTCACAACCTTAAGGATGAGTTAGGTGTGGTTGGAAAATGAGGAAATAAATGTTGTTACAACATGAAAAAGCGAGTTGAATTTTTTTTGCGATCGAGGCGACAACGTGTTGAGTAACATTACCGCCGCCATTTTTTTTCATGTGATGAAATAATGACCTATTATTTTACTTATCGAAAACTTTGTCTTTACATCTAGTTTCTGTAAATGAGAGATTTTCTTTAGTGAACTGTATACTTTTTTTTTTCATGCAGATATTTTAAACAAGATGATTTTAGTTTGGGTATAAAGCGTTATCAAATAATAGCACAACACACACACACACACACACACACACACACACACATATATATATATATATATATATATATATATATATATATATACTAGCAAAAGTACACGTCGCTGACTTGGTTCAAAAACAGCCTACAGAAAATGGACACTGATTTATTAAAGTATGATAGATTATGAAAAGGAAGGGTTGTAAAGAGATAGCTTCGAATTTGGGGGTATCAAAACCAAAGCAAAATATGATGAAAGTAAAAATAAAATAGATAAACCGAATAATTTATTATACCATACCTGTTCACACTGAAACACTTATCACAATATTTTGTGGATCTATATTAAAAAACCTTGTTAAACTTTGTGACATATTTCCATTCTATGGAGGTCAGGCGCGAACGAACACCCCATAATTTTATTATACCATATTTCTTCAAACTGAAACATAATTATCAAAGTATACTAACGCATATAGATATGAAAAGTCTTTATTAAAGTTTGTGCCTATTTCCATTCTATGGAGGCCAGGCGCAAACGCAGACCCCACAATTTTATTATACCATCCCTATTTTAATTAAATCATACTTATCAAAGAATTCTTATGTACATCTATATCAAAAATACTTGTAAACGTTTTATTTTTTATTTTTAAATTTTTTTATTTCCATACTTTGTGGAACAGGCGCGAACGCAGACCCAACAATTTTAATGAACCACCGTTCTGCCAGATCAAACATACCCATTCCTGTGTCTCGATACATCTTCTATCATTATATGTAATCAATTTTTTAAAATAGTCAACCATATAGGAGCCTATTCGTGATCAGATACACACACACATATACACACACAGACATTCAGCTTTATATATATATATATATATATATATATATATATATATATATATATATATATATATATATATATATATGGTCAAGTTTCAATCCTAGCTTGAGGAAGTATCTTGTCTGGCCGCACTGATGAGCTGTGATACAGCGAAACTGTATGTGGATGATTATAAATGCTCCCTATCTTGGGTTGAGCATGTTGGGGAGCGAAATAACAAACTGCTGCTAGAGCTTAGGCGGTTGGACAATATTTAAAGATGTAATTTCGCATACCTCACAGCAGCAGCTAAATAGCGTAACAGATGTATCTTACATTGCAAGAAACATCTGCCTTACTTAAAAATGCTAGGTTTATTTCGGTGTCTTTAGTTAAAAACCCACCACTCAAAAGATTTGCTGATGAGGAGACTTTGTTTCAAAAACTATATGATAAAATTATTGTCCAAGACTCAATGTCTATCACAATAAAAACATCGTTTCCGAAACGATCGTACAATTTATTGATTTTGTTTGTTCTTCCTTATGAAATCGATTTTTAATTTTTAATTTTAATTATAGATTATCAATCATCTTACTTAATATTAAAATATCTCTAGGATATACATACCTATCGAGCTTAGTATATATCTGCATTACAACGAGCACTGTTTTCTTTTAATTGTTTTAATGAATGTACTAATTCATTAAAATATACTCTGCTCTTTAGAGTCTTGTTCTAATCCCAAAGTATATATATATATATATATATATATATATATATATATATATATATATATATATATATATATATATACTTGTATATTGTTATATAAACATGCTCACATCCCGCTGCTACAAATAGCCACTTGTTTCAATCAAACAACAGATATCATCAGGCAGCGACTTGACTATTCAAAAGTTCAATGAATAATGGATTTTTATTTTAGGTAGGAACTCTTTAAAAGTTGGAGTTAAAAAACTTAAAACACAGAACTTTAATTAAAAAATGTAAAAAGGGAGGGGCAATTTAAATAAAGTTAAAAGATTACAATGGGGGGAGAGTGATTGAGAAGAGAAAAAAAAGGGAATAGAGAAAGAAATAGAGAAAGAAAATAGAGAGAAAAAGAAAAAAAATAGAGAGAAAAAGAAGAGAGAATATATATATATATATATATATATATATATATATATATATGATATGGAGAAGAAAAGAAAAAAAGATATAAATGGTTATTATAAAGAGAATAAGAACTAGAAGGAAAAGGAAAGAGTAATGAGATCTAGTAAAATAGAGAAAGAGAGAAAGTAAGAATTTGACAGTATATAGAAAAAGAAAAAGAAAAAGAAAAAGATCTGCGTGTCAACCAATTTATGAACAATTATACAATTCAGTAATGAAACATATTATTACAAATACAAACAGAAGATACAATCCAAGCGTCAGAAATGAACATGTCAAAAAAGGCAGTGAATGTATCCAGCCAGCATATGTATCCTCTCACATACGTCCACGAGTAATATCAACGCAATTCAAACATACGTCTACAATTAATTAGGCCCTTTATGCTAAATGATATAAGTTTAAAGTTTTCGCGTTTTTATTAGATAAATATATAAATAAAAGAAAAAAATAATAATAAAACAATATTAAAATTATTATTAATAATAATAAACATAATAGTAATGATAATAATAATAATAATAATAATAATAATAATAATAATAATAATAATAATAATAAAAACAGAATAAAATTAATATTTATTATCTTTTTAATATAACATATTTAGCCATAAGAGAAAGGGAAGAAAAAAGGGAAGAAAAAAATATTACATAGGAATGACAAATTTCAATTTTAAAGAAAGATTTACCGGTCACAAGTGCTCTTTTGAAAATAATGAGTACATAAATAGAACTTCCTTGTCTAAATATTACAATGAACTAGTAGAGCAAGGTTACTCCCCAATAGTAAATTGGAAAATTTTAAAGAAAGCGAAAACCTGTTCATCTTTAAACTCGCCTTGCTACTTATGCCTTTATGAAAAATTATTTATACTTACTTTTAGAGAAAAAGATAAATTATTAAATAAGAAGCACGAAAATTCAATTAATTGCAAACATTATAAAAACCATCTTTTAAGTAATTTAGTTTAGATATAAAATTTTAATAAATTAAAAATTGTCACTGATTTCTATAATTTATTAAAATACTATTAATATACTTTCTCCTCTCCCGATTTCATTCTTTACTTCCCCTATCTTATATACCTGTGTGTCTATGTGTATATGTATGTGTCTATGTATTTATTTTATGACAGTGTGTACTTAGATTTATATATTTCTATATTATTTGGTATACCCTCCCATGTTTATTCAATCCATTTGTATGTTTCTATGTGTGTATGCATCTATCTGTACTCTTGCCAAATTATTTGTATTCTTATGTATTTCTATATATATAATTTATGTAAATTATACATATTTATGTGTGAGTATATATATGTGTGTATGCGTTGTTGTTTATTAGTATATGATTGTGTGCATATATTTGTGTATCTTTTTGTATGTATGTGTATACATAAGATTATATATATATATGTATATATATATATATATATATATATATATATATATATGCTTATTTGTATGTCGGTTGGTTCTCTGTGGGTATGTACATATGTATTTTATTATTTTTAATTTGGGTACTATCTACCTGTGCGTCGCTACTTTTGATTTAATTACTTCTTTTGCCTGAATATATTTATATATTTATAGGTAAGTGTACTTGTATCTGTGTTTATTAGTAATCTGGTCTTGAATGTATTAATTTGTGATTTAATATGACTTTATATCTATACTTAAATAGCTTAAACTTTCAACTTAATAGTGTAGTTACACCTTTACTTATGTGCATGTATGTATATATATATATATATATGTATATATATATGTGTGTGTATGTGTGTGTATATGCGGATATATATTTGTGTGTGTGTGTATGTGTATATATACATATATGTATTGTATTCTTTTTATATACATAAATATTAGTAGTTTTTTATTTATAATTATTGGACCTATCTAAATTATTTAATCCCCTCTTATGGCTAAATATGTTATATTAAAAAGATAATAAATATTAATTTTATTCTGTTTTTATTATTATTATTATTATTATTATTATTATTATTATTATCATTACTATTATGTTTATTATTATTAATAATAATTTTAATATTGTTTTATCATTATTTTTTCCTTTTATTTATATATTTATCTAATAAAAACGCGAAAACTTTAAACTTATATCATTTAGCATAAAGGGCCTAATTAATTGTAGACGTATGTTTGAATTGCGTTGATATTACTCGTGGACGTATGTGAGAGGATACATATGCTGGCTGGATACATTCACTGCCTTTTTTGACATGTTCATTTCTGACGCTTGGATTGTATCTTCTGTTT